>NC_085868.1:24414775-24459775 GCF_034702125.1 Engraulis encrasicolus
ACACACACACACACACACACGCACGCACGCACGCACACACATACACGCACACGAGCATACATGGACACAAAGAGTGCCCCAACCACCCGGCCCTTTCGAGATATTTTGAACTTTTGTTTGGCTTACAAGCACAAGTAAATCATGGCAGTGTATATACATGTTCATTAAAGCTTGTTTGAGGAAATTTCCTGCCCATCCGCCCACCCACAAGAAAGCCCATTCCACATCTTTCTTGTGTTCCGCTGTTGGAGAAGAATAGGGCTTTATCCTGCATTGCTCTACTGTAGTGTTTCTCAACGGGGGCGCTACAGCCCCCCAGGGGGCATTGGGGAGCCCCAGGGGATGCGTTGAGAAGGAGACAACTGAGTGGGCACTGGGTTACCATTGGGGGGGCATTAGTCTATTGTTTTTTTCAATATGAAGGGGGCATTGGCAAGCTTATGATGAGGGCAGGGGGGCAGTGGAAGACTTATGATGTGGTCAAGGGGGCGTTTGTTCTAAAAAGGTTGAGAACCACTGCTCTGTTACCCATGGTGCAGAAACCTTGGCCTCTCTCTAAAATAATCAGCGACTGCTGAGGCCCACCCCCTGTTTTCCCTTTCTTTTCGTTCTATATGCTTTACTGTGAATAAACGAAAGGAAAAGAAAAAACAGAGCTAAAACATTTCCGCACCACATCACCATTTTCCCCCTTTGTACTTTATTGGCATCCAAATTTGTGGTTGGTCTCATGTGGGATATTGATTTTTTTTCTGCATCCTTATTTCAGTTGCAATTGGAGTTAATTTGCCTGTTTCAGCTGTACTGTACTGTACTGTAGTGTACTTCCCTGCTGTGGAGTGTTGTGACACTGGGATGCCTTTGAAAGGGTCAGTATTTTTGGTATGATTGTTGGAAAGGAATATTTAATTCCACAGTTGCAGTTGAAGCTGATCCTGCCTCAATTTTTGCTGCTGTCAGCGTGTGAGGTGGGGTTGGGGGGCATCAAATGGGACAGTTTTAGGTTATCAACAGTCCCTTGAAACATGGAATAGTCCTGTATTCAGAAATAAAAGTTGAGCTGAAATGGGACAAAATTTGGTTAAAATGCAGGAAATTGCATCTACTGAGTTTGACGGAAGTGTACCTGCACAGTTCGTCCCCCTCGGGACCCCCAGACCGCCACAACAAGTGTCCCGTACTTTTTTCCCAGACATTTGCCAACCCTAGTCAGTTGGGTTCTCATTACCATACATGTACAGTACGTAGGTATATGTGTGTAGCGAAGGGGAATAGAGTTGCCCAGCTGGGACTCGAACCCAGACCCTCTGGGGTAGTAAACCGGGGCTCTGACCGCTACACCAAAGAGCCAGGCTCGTTGGCATGTTAGTCAGAACACACCCACAATGGTCACTCCATCACAGTGTGTATGTATTGGTTGGGGGTGGGGGGGGGGGGGGCTTTCACATAACTTTGTCCTGGGCCCGGCCAAAGCTGTCAGCAGCCTCGCTGCTGTCTCTCTGCTGTGGTGGGTTGTGCTTTGATAGTGTCTTCTGTTGAGTTTGTACCGTGTATGTGTTGCAGAGTTTGTAGAGTGTGTGTTTTGCATCATTCTGAGACGAGCATGATACTATCCACAGTAATGACTCCTGGTGCTGAGACAAATACTTACTTAATTAAAAAAATGCTTTTTTCCTCCTTCTTTTCCTTCTCCCCTCTCTCCCTCTGTCTCTCTCTCTGTCTCTCTCTCCACCTCGTGTCTCTTCTGCCATTGCCCTCCTTCTCTTCTATCGTCTTCCTCTTGGCCAGTACGGGGGCTTTGCATTTCCTTTAAAAGGAGAGAGATGTGGGGGGACCTCGTCTCAGAGGCCACGGAGTGACTCATTCTGAAGGAATGGCTCCGTCCGCTTCCCCCAACTTTCTCTCTCTCCCCCACACTTACTGCAGCAGAACATGGAAATGATCCACAACCTGCACTCTACATTTGATTGCTCCATCAGTGCTCTCTCTCTGCCTCTCTGTCTCTGTCTCTCTCTCTCTCTTTCTTGCTCAACCATTCCTCTATTTATCTTCTCTCTCTCTCTCTCTCTCTCTCTCTCTCTCTCTCTCTCTCTCTCTCTCTTTCTTGCTCAACCATTCCTCTATTTATCTTCTCTGTCTCTGTCTCTCTCTCTCTTTCTTGCTCAACCATTCCTCTATTTATCTTCTCTCTCTCTCTCTCTCTCTCTCTCTCTCTCTCTCTCAAATTCTCTCTCTCTCTCTCTCTCTCTCTCTCTCTCTCTCTCTCTCTCTCAAATTCTCTCCCTCTCTCCTCATATCCAGAACCTGCCCTATACTCCCCTGCTCCTGCTCCATCATCCTAGTATTCCCCTTGCCAAGCTAAACCATCTGAGTCATCCATGACCATCCAACAAGTAGCAGTAGCTTCAGACTTCAGCCGCCTACTGCCATAGAGTTACACCCCAATTCTCACTAGGTTTTTTTTTGCTAAAACCCCAATTTACAAAAGATCACTGCATTTCCTCAACAATGTGATGTGCATAATATACGGTGCCTTGAAAGGATCAAAGATGAGAAAAAATTACAAAGGTTATCAATAAAAGGAGAACTCACTTTCCAAAGAGTGACCTCGATTTATTACACTGTGTGTACATATAAACAGAGTGTGCACAGAGATTTTTTTAGGAAGGGGATATATGACAGAATCGTTAGGTGTCCATAGAAATGAACGGTGAAGATTCGTAAAGCAAATATGGCGTCTACCCACACATCTCCCGCCTTTCTGGTAACAAGAGCCAATGTGCCTACTGAGCTGCGTTGCCAGTGATCCAATCATCTGGCTGCATTGTCGCACGCGAAATGATGCACATGCTCAGTTGTGACAAGCCGTTGCTCTCATGCCGTTACGGAACTACTGCGCCTGCGCTCTGTCAAAAAAACGTGAGAAAAGTGGCTTAAGAAATTTTATTTTGACTCGTATGACACAACCAAGTAGTCTAGATTGATCAGTTTTTCACGGTGGTTTCAACCATATGGTATTCCGCTGGGTTTCCTCCCGTCCTATACTCAGTTTCCCCATTCATTTTTCCCATTGACTCTCAGATCTGGTCTACATAATCGTGAAATAGCATACCGAAGGCGTCAACAAGATGGCGCCGACTGTCGCGTCTCGATCTAAACTGTCTCTGGTGTGCGCACCTTCACCTAAAACGTAAGCTCGAGCTACTAAAGGCGTGCCCACGCTTTGTATCTCGTGACGTGAGCACCATTTAATAAAGTGTGGCCAGGATGTTAAAAACGTGGTTACGTTACTGAACAAGCATGATTTATTCTTTGCCGTCAATCTAATGTGAGCACATTTTACGAAGCGTGGGCACACATTAGTAAATTGTGCTCACAAGGTATATAACGGTGGGCATATGGGGTTACATATCAGTGAGCGCATGGTTTTCACAATTTGATCTTTTCATGAAAGTTTATCAAGTAATAAACTAATATGTTCTAGTATGACCCAAGTACAGTCATTTTTGCAGCTAAAAATGTCAATTTCTGGAAATTCAAAATGGCGGACCGAGAAGATGGTTTTTTTTTTATGTATGAAAAGTGCAATTTTCCCAATCATAACGAATACTTAAAATTTGATGGTGGTGGTAAATATTCATGAAAAAGGTAACATTAGTGAATGGGTAGCATGGTAGGATTCTGGAAATAAACAACTAAAAATCTTGCACAGTGTCCCTTTCAAAGCAGTTGACCAAGACACAAAATACTGGCAGTATCATCAAGGGGGCAGAGAGCGTGCAGCATTGGGATGCGGAAATTGGGAACACAGACGGCAATGAAAACAAAAAAACAAATAGAAGGACTCCCTGGGCAAGGAGACCATATTGTTTCTGCTCCTACATTTGCACGCTCCTTTTTCAAAGTGCAATGAAAAAATATGATCACAAATGTTTGTAAATTCGGACAAGCGCAATGAGACGCTCTTAAAAGTTGCTGCCATTGTCGTTTTCACCATGAAGTACTCACATGGAACTGTCCAGTCTTTCTTGCGATTGGCCCCAGCAAGTTTGAAGATATTGCACCTAACGCACGCGTTTGGTTGCCGTGTCTAACTGCCCGCGCACGCGTATCCTACAGCAAGCATACTGAGGGCCTTATTATCTGGTCTATCTCAGGCGCCGTAATAGGCCTGCCACTCATCTTTTACTATATGACAATATCTAAGGCATTTGGTGAAAGAATGAACAGAGTTTGAGCAAAAGCTGTTCAGCCTTGTTAGATGCACTTTTGTGTCACAGCATTTGAAATAGAAAATGTTCTCAGAAAGCAGAAGGTGAAATTAGAGGAGGGCTACATGGGGATCCTTTTTGCACGTCTGATACAGACTATGATATATTCATCAAGATCATATATGGCAATCATATATGTATGGCAACCTGGTCCCCTTCCCCTCTAGATACACGTGGTGTTCAGAGCCGTACTACGGTATATACAGTAATTCTTTACATACGGCGCTGGTGATGTGGAGTGTTTGGCACCCCCTGAAGACGACCACAGACATTGCGGGTGGACACTCTGGGTACACGCCATTATCCGAACTCCTCTAACCAGGCTTGTGGCCAAATGCTTAGCTGACGCCCCACCTCCATGGAGAATACAATTATGCCAGAGGTATTCTATTGTTAGAACTAAGAAAATCTTTGAATCTTTGCCTGCTGTCAGTCTAGCCACATAAGCTTTTGGAGGTATTTTCCCCATTCAACATCCAGATTGCAAAATACCTTTGAATTGCGCTTTTGTGAAACTTCTGTTTTTAATGACATTGTAATCACGAGGCCACAAGCACAAGAACGGAAGTGAGGAAAATGGAAAGAACACACAGATACATAGATAGAAAAATAGACAGATAAACAGACAAGCATTCTGCCATGCTTATTTGACATGTTCAAAATACTCGATTTAATGTGTACAGGCCGTAGTACCAAGTACTGCTTTACCAACAGTGACGTAAAACCTGGATTAGTTACCTTAGTTATAATGTGTTGCATATTCCAAATAACCTGGTTAAACTTCGGCTTTTTTCGCACACCTCACCTGGCAGGTGCGTCGGAGATGGCACCATGCGTCAGTCAGCAATAGTTTAAAGAAACTCCCGCACACTGACCATTTCGCTGTTCTTTCTTTAACAAACGACGTTTCGGTACTAGACCTTCATCAGGCTATAACCAGGCAAATAACCTTGTTACCCATCTCCTTCAATCAGGTGATTACCTTGTTGAATGATCACCTGGTTGAGTTGCACAGGTAAAACCAGGTCATTTGGAATGTGCGATACTGGACAGTAGCTTCTGAATGCAGGTTGTCCATCACTCTTTACCAAGTCCATTAACGAAGCATCCATCCGAAATGTCGATGGTAGTACTTAATCAGTGTTCTTCTGTCTTCCCCCATCAGCTTTTGGGTCTGCTTGGCCCTGCCGTGTTCCAACGGTAGGTCAGTGGGTTTACAATGCCAGCGATCTGGTTTTGATTCTGACCCAGGTCATTTGCCGATGCTTCCCTGCCTCTCTCTCCCCACTCATTTCCTGTTTCTCCTCCACTGTCCTGTCCCAAAAATAAAGGCAAAAAAGCCCTGAGAAATATATATATATATATATATATATATATATATATATATATATATATATATATATATATATATATATATATATATATATATATATATATATAAACATCTTGTGTCCTCAGACTGTATTTAGCATCGCAATACCATAGGAGTTCAAATTCAACATTGAATCACACCTTACTGTTTACCCCAAGAGAATGCCAGTATAGTAGTTCCAGCTTGACTCTAGAGGTGTAACATGACTTGGTTTTGAACCAGAAAAACATCCTTCACCCACAAATAATGTATTGGCAGTGTTATGATGAAGGATACTTTTTGACCGTCATGTGCTGTGATACCTGAGGCCTTCAAATTATTCCAAGTTTTATTTCTTATGACAGCTTGTGGTTTTTCTGGAGTCAATATTGGTTGAAGAAGGCATGCATGCCGTGCACAAAAACACAAACACAAACCACTTTTCAGACCAAATATTTTGGTGAGCTATCAATAACATAGGCCCTTAGAGGGGTAAAGTTTGTCAGATTCACAAATAACCACAATGCATCTAACAGCTGTTGTTAGAGATGCACAAATACCATTGTTTTAAAAAACAAATAAAAAACCTGTGTGGATATTTATGGCTAGGGGTTCTATCAACCTTTTTAGCCTTTGAATTGTACACAAATGCCACCTGTAGTTTTAGCAAGCTACTCAGAAGAGACTTCTTGGCACATGGTTTTCTTTTTCACGTGTCTGCAAAAAACGCTAACTTCACGCTGGGGACTATTTCAAAGGGTCACACTGTAGCGTAAGTCCTTGTAATGTAATGCTTCATTGTGATCTTTTGTTACAGCACGCTTATGTTCAAGCATAGGACTAGACTAGGACCATAAAAAGGTTAGGGCATCTTTGCGTGGCCTATTTTAACCCTTGTAAGGTGTTTGTGTTTTTGTTACATAGAAAGTGTTGGGGTCTTTTTGACCCGAAAAACATTTTTAAAAGAGAAAAAAAATCCCTCTGGTTCAGATTCATGTTCCACACAGAAAATGAGCCAAGGCCAGTGAATCCCAGTATGAAAGAAGAATAATTTCTATTAATACTATTTTTCTCAACCAAAAAAAAACAACAACTGAAAACGGATCAAAAACGCCCAAACATTTTAAAAGGGTTAAATTGAGGGCCAGTCTGTAAGAAAATACAAATGACCCAATAGCATCGGCTCCTGAGGACCGATAGCTCACAGGGAAATGCCCTGCCTGCCAGATTACCAGTCCAGGCCTGGTCAACTACCATGCAGTCTGCCCCGTATACACACGTAACCCTAGCATAGCTTACACGAACACAGCTGGACTGGACTACACAAGCATCATGTCTCTGGACAATGCATGACATTTAAAAAAAACACAGCACAGCTGTCCCCATCAGACACACACACACACACACACACACACACACACACACACACGCACGCACACGACACACACACACACACACACACACACACACACACACACACACACACACACACACACACACGCACACACACGCACACACACACACACAATCTTTCAACTTTTTGCTCAACATTCCTGTACTATTCTTCAAAGCCAGTGTGACAGAATGCATTGGAGTTTAGCCTGACCATGCGTGCCTGTGAGGCATGTAGTATACAACAAGCTGGTTCACAGATCCACCACAAGTCACAGGCACCAGGGTATGTTCAAGGTATTTAAGGGGCCCTGGGCAAAGAGGGACTTGGGGCCCCTTTCTTCTCCTCAAACTATTGGGGAGGGGCCCCCCTCCAGAAAGATTTTGATAACAATATTATTGCACATTTCGCAATTATGCCAGTGAATTTAAGTGTGCTCTGCCACACTCACAACGTTGTCATTGCTGTTATTTCAATACAAGTACATAACCAGTCATAACCAAGGGGGGCCCTTTCAGCAGGGGCCCTAGGCAACTGCCTAGTCTGTTTGCCTGTTTTATGACAGGCCTGCCTACAAGTCACTGGCACCTGAGACCCACATGTGGACAAAGTTTATTTTCTCAAAGGTCGGACGGAGGCCAGTTTTTCCCTCTGCTCCATTTGTAAATACATCAAATGTCACTTGCCATGCCGCCATGCGATCTCATCCAAACATTCTTCTTCTTGAGTATATGGTAAATCTAAAGACAGCGATGGATATGGGGCCTTTCAACATGTGGGATCCAAGTTCAACATATAGCAAGCCTCACTCCAGTGGCGGAACAATTGCACACAGGGCCGCAGGGCAAAAAGACTGAGGATTGAGTGCCAAAGTTACAATAGGGCCACAATACTGGGGGGGCCCTGGGCCCAGGGGGAAAAACCACACTCGCCCCCACCTATGGCTCTACCCCTGCCGCAATCCTTGCCGACCCCCTTCCACAAAGCCCACATCAATAGCCAGCTCAGTTCTCCATTGTGGTTCCCATGAAATATGAAATTATGGAGGGTGCTGTGGTGCGTGGTGGTGTAGAGCCTTTGTACTACATACATGGGACATACAATTAAGGTTTGAGTCCGGCCTGGTTCATCTCCTAGCCCACTCAATTTCTCTATCCCCGCTGCATTATTTCTGCCACATCATCACTGTCCTGTCGTAAAAAAGGTGTGAAAGACCTAGCAAAAAGCCACCTGCTGCTTCCGTTCAATTTCACTGCACTTCTGCCATCGGAGCCATAGCAGACTACTATGACAGTTGGGGATCCAAAGTAAAGCCATACGACCATCTATCCGGGTCCATTTGTGGTCCAGTAAGTACCTTACAAACATCATGGTCAAACAGCAGCTATTGGTAAAATTAAAATGGCCTAACGTGCAACGATCGAAAACAAATGCTGCGAGGTCAGATGCTTTCCTCAAAGTGAAATGAGACCAGCTGATGCATCAGGTGTAATATGAAATGTCATCATGTACGAAAACTTCCTAAAAATGCTAATGCTCCCTTTGTGCCCACTCTACCTCATGGCTAATGCTAATGTGACTTGGCGTTTAGCACAGTGGGCCTCATTCAGTGCCCCGGAGGGTATGGAGGGTGTGGGTTTGGGTGGGGTGGGGTGGTACAGCATGACTGCGGTGCCTGGGGGAAAATGCGTCTCATCCCCCTGGGCCCAAAACAGTTTGTTGTCAGGCGAACCCAAGAGTCCCGACCCGGCTCGAGACCCTTGCTGAGGAGTCGATCTTTTAGTGAGAGTGAGAGAGAAGGGAGAGGCCTCGTTGCTGACAGGGTGAGCTGCTACTTCCATTGAGTCATTTGAGTAAATAGACGCCACTGTGGGCAGCTTAGCCACTGTAGCCTTCTCTCTTCCCCTTACCCTCTCCAGCACCAACCGTTACCTCAGCCACCCACTGACTCAACCCACCAAACCCACACACTCTCTGGGCACGGGCACCACTGTAGCCCTCACCCACCCCCACCCCCACCACTGCCCAGCATCAACAAACCCACCTATCCCACACAGGGTCACTGACAGGTTTGATCAGTCCCAGCGGGGCAAAGTCATCTGAAAGCCCCCCCTTCTCAATATGTACAATGTAATGGGAGCATGATTCTGGGCCCCCTCTCTAGCCTGGGTCTGTGACAGCTAACCTTTTAGTTCCTCGCTGTCGGCTGTCGGGAACCCAAACACTCTCTGAGCACACAGACCGTAACCCCAACTCTAACCCCACCCCAATGCACCCCACAGGTTCTCTGAGGGCACACTTAAACCTTTGACCCCTTTAACCTTCACCCAACCCTTCCCAGGCTCACTGACACAAGGAGTCAGTAGTCCAGGGTACGGAGAGAGCAGGGACCTAGAATTGGGACCCCATTACATTGTATGTATAAAGAGGGGGCTTCCAGATTGTTTTGTCCTGGGCCCAGGAAAAGCTGTCAGCGGTCCTGCCAACCGCCACCTTAGCCACCCAACACACTTTTTTTGGGCACGGACACCACTACACCCACCCCTTCCCAAGACCTACCTCCATCCCACCCACTCAACCCACACCCAACGTCATGGACCAAACAACAGGGTCTGGGAACAGAGACCACCACTCCCACCATTGCGGACACAAGACGTTGTACTCTGCGGATGTGGAAAGGGCGGGACTGGATGGAATGAGACGGAATGTTGAATGAATCCACCTTTATTGCCCTGAAGGGAATTTGTCTTTCGTTTTGGGAGTACAATAAACATTTGGACAGACAATTACAATAGTACACAAAGACAAGAATAGACTAAAAAGACAAACAAAACATACAAAGTAGATTAAAATAAAAAATTTAATCCTATATAAATTACTGTATTACAGTAATTCTGTCTGAACTTAACTTATTTAAAAGTTGTATGCTTCTAAGCACAAAAGATGTCAGTTAACCCTCTATTTGTCTTAACCCATTTTGTCCTAAGCCCTTTTTGGGAAAAGGTGCTCTCTGCCAATTTAATCCTAAATATCTCAGCCTCCGAAGCACATACAAATATAAAATGGGTTGCATTTAAAAGCTAGGACCCACATTTAGCCTTATAATGTGTCCATTCAGCTCTAACTAACCCACATTTTTCATAAAACAGCTCAAATCTAAAGAACCTGAATGCAGTGTATATGTGTCTCCAGGACACAATGAGTTAAAGAAGGGTAACCTGTATCTAAGGCCAGAGGGTAGGGGGGAGTATTCCAAGAAAAGGGGGCCAAATGTTACGGTAACAGGAGTTACTCAGCTGTACCTGGCCTAACCTGAACAGGGGTGCGTTTCCCGAAAGTGTAGTTGTTAGCCAGTTAGCAACTTGGGTTGTTGTCAATGGGAAATTGCATTGCAAACAACAAAGTAGCTAACATGGTTAGCAACTATGGTTTCCAGAAACGCACCCCTGAACAGTGTTGTGTGTTTTGGATCCAGGCTGGTCATCGTGTTTTGGTTTCCTTGGAAAACTACTGGTGTTTTGGACAACACGCGTTTGAAAGGGGCATAGCGCAGAGTGAAGGGAGGGGAAGATTTTTTTTGTTGCTCACTTTATAAACATTCAGTGAGGTTTCCCCCCCCTTTTATACCAATGCGTTTTCCAGTAATTTTTTAAAATGAGGTCTGTTCTGTTCCATGGTAATATATTTTGCACTGTATATTTTCATAAACACAATCCAAGCAGGCAGCATATGTTCCACACTGCACACCCAGTACTGACCAATCCGACACATACAGTATACATACTTGCACCTAGTACTAAATTCTAAATGTTCCCTGTAGCGAAGACTCGAACCTGGACCTTCTGGGGTTGTAAACTGGGGCTCTGATCGCTACACCAAAGAGCCAGGCTGGTTGGCATGACAGTCAGAACACACCCACAACCCTAGTGATAGTCACTCCATCACACAACCTTCCCCTTCGGAAAGCGCACCCGTGCGCTTCACACACTCATGGTGTCCCTCAAGCAACTGCCCATCATGCTTCTCCAATCCAGTGTGACCCATCATCAATGCTTCACCCATTACTGGGGCACCTCACACCAGGGTCACCAATCCTGGGGGTCCCTCACATGGAATTACGGCTCGCACACAATGGGTATGCTTCCGATGGCCTCACGGTAGCCATCCCACTTCTGACACCTCTTTTAGCGAAGGGGAGTAGAGTTGCCCAACCGGGACTCAAACCCAGACTTTCTGGGGTAGTAAACTAGGGCTCTGACCGCTACACCAAAGAGCCAGGCTTGTTGGCATGACAGTCAGAACACACCCACAACCCTAGTGATGGTCACTCCATCACATTCCCTTTGCAATAGAGTGTAGCCTATTTCATCCTGCTGTTTTAGGTATTGATTTAACACCAGAAAATTCACAATGTAACTGCTAGAAAATCCAAATGTCCTGCTATCTCCACTAACGGTATAGTTCTGCCCCTGCTGCTGCTGTGGTCAGTGAGGCCGGCTCCACACTTAAGCATGGCGGAATGGCAACGAGACGATTGAGGTCTTTCTGCTTAGTTTCGGCCGGTGTGTTCTACTCGGCCTTTCACACTGACAGCGTCGGCGTGTGTGGCCAGTCCAGTTCAAAACCCACCCCACAGCCAAAGGTAGTGTGCTACTTTGCCATTCATTTGTATGGGACACCGCCTGTCACTGCCGTCCAAAATCCGCTTGAGTTTTGTTTTCTAAATGCAACGTGGAGCGGAGCCGGCTACCGTGCCACTGATGCTCGACTACCGCCAGTTGGTGTATAAGGACAGATATGTTTCCATGTATTTTCGCCACCGCCGGTAAAAATCGGTTCCGTTCCGCGGCGCTTCACCGCTTTGATGTGAAAGCGGCCTGACTCAGCATGCTGTTCGATAGGCCTTCTGCCTCTTTGTAGCCCCTTGGCCATACTGCTGCTCTCATCCATTATCCTGGACCATGAACACACTCTGTCCCAGGGCCTGCACTGAAAAGAATCCTACAAATACATATTTTTTCCTTAATTAGACTCTCATCAAATTCATGAGCTGTGAGTTCATGTCCATGACTTCGCGAGTGCAACTTAAGTGCTGATGGTTCTACTTAGCAAAACCGACACTGGCTGCAATTTCAGCACTTATGTGGCGGAACCAAACCATCCTCACTAAAAATAGAACAGTACATTTTAAGAGTTGTATTCAACACGTCTAGAGTCGACTTCCATAGAGGGTACGGTGTCTGGTCCTCCTCTCTCTCTAAGTGTTAATCTACCACTGTAAAATTCACTGTGTAAAACCTTGAAAATCCATTTTGTCTTGTTTTACGTGTGCCACAGTGCTCCTGCTGTGCTCTGGTTAGCACTCCCTCCTCCCTCCTCTCTCCGTACAGTACAGGGACTGCACTGAAAAAAGAGTCCTACAAAAATACAAATCGTTTTTGCTTCATTAGACTTGTACCAAATCCAAGAGTTGTGAGATCATGTTCAGGAGTTCATGAGTTCTATTTAATGGTGCTGTTTCAGCACTTCATGTGGTAGTGGAACCAAACAATATTCAGTAAAAGTAGTAAACTGTGCATTTTAAACATTGAATTCAATGCGTCTAGAGTTGACTTCTAAAGACAGCATCTGGTTTTAATGCTGTTTTCAGGCTGACTAGAACGGTGCCTGTGTCCATGCCTGCACCAGTTACGTTCGGCACTAAAATACCTGCGAACCACTTACCGCTTACCTGCGAAAGAACTTTTCAGCACTTGATTGTGTGTTACCAGGATGAACTTGCTGATGTCCAAGTTGTTCACAGAGAAAAAAACAAGTATTTTTCTTTTCGCATTGCAAACCAACTTTCCGGGTCTGGAAAACTAAGATCTGCAGGTCATCCGTACCTCAGTGCTCCTGCTGTGCTCTGGCCAGCGAGTTACTTACAGACTCACAGTGTACACAGTGAGTGGTTAATGCTGAACGTGCCAATTCAACTTTAGTGTGGTGAAAGTGAAAGCCCACCTGGGAAACTCCAACTCCCATTGTCATTGTGACACAGCACTTCACAGCCACAACGAAATTGCATTTATGCCTCACTCCTGCAAGGGGGCAGCCCCCAGTGGTGCCCCCAAGGGAGCAGTGTGGCGGGACAGTATCATGCTCAGGGTATCTCAATCATGGAGGAGGATGGGTGAGAAAACTGGTTAATTACTCCCCCCACCAACATGGCGGGTCGAGAGTCCGTCAAACTTTGGGCTACAAGTCTGACCCACTGCTATGGAGTATGTTTGGTCCTACTCTTTTCAGTCTTGATGTAAAATCCACTGTGTGAAGTTGTATTTCTCAACGGGGGCTCTACAGCCCCCTAGGGGGCATTAGGAAGCCCTCTGGGGGCGTTGAGAAGGAGACAGCTGAGAGGGGGCAGTGCTTAATTGCAAATGGAGAGCATTAGTCTTAGTTTTATTTTTCAATAACAAGGGGGACATTGCTAAGCTTATGTTGAGGTCAAGGGGGCGTTGGGAGGCTTATGACGAGGTTGAGGGAGTGTTTGTTCAAAAAGGTTGAGAGGGGGGCGCTGTGGCGCAGTACGTTAAGCCCCCCTCATTTGGGGGCTTACATTGCCCATGGGGACCCTGGTTCGAGTCCGGCTGGGGTCATTTCTTGACCCTGCCCCGTCTCTCTCTCCCAGTCATTTCCTGTCTACTCTCACACTGTCCTATAATAATAATAAAGGCCCAAAAATATTGAGAATCACTGGTGTAAAGCCTTGAGAATCCATGGCCTGCCTGCATGCATCTGTCTCTGTCTTTGTCTTCTTCCAGCTGTGCCACGGGGCTCCAGCGTGCAGAACAGCATGCTGTTGGACCGGCCTCCTCCTACCTAGCAGCCCGTCGGCCATACTGCTGTTCTCATCCATAATCCTGGACCATGTGCACACTAGCCCCCCCTCTCCTCTTCCTCCTCCCTCCTCCTTCCATCCCTTCTCCCTCTGCCCACGCCCCCCCCCCGTCCTGCTCCTCAGCAGTGTTGCCAGATTGGCAATTTGGCCACTTGGGATGGCCGTCTGCGGGTAAAAACGGGAAAAAATTGGCCATTTGGCATTTTTTTCTGCAGTTTTGTGCCCATAGACATCCATTCAATTTGATGAAATTGGGCGGAATTTAGCGCATTTTGGCGGTTTTTGAGAACCTTTTGGGCGGGATTTGATCAGACACATCTGGCAACACTGCTCCTGAGTCTTCCATCCCAAAGCCTGCACTCTCCTCCATCTTTCATCTCCCCCCTTCTACTTCCTCCATCTGTCCACTCTCCCTCCTCTCTCCCTCCGTTCCAAAGCCTGCACTCCACTCCTCCATCTTCTTCCCTCTCTTCTTCTTACCTCCCCCCTCCTCCGTCCTCCATCCCTCCATCCCAAGGCCTGCAATCTGCTCCAGATGTCAGCGTTCGCTCTGCTCTGCAGAGCCAGGGCAGCTGGGAGTCATTACTTTGGCCACGCTTTTGCCAATACGCCCCCTTTCTCCTCTCCTCTCCTCTCCTCTCTTCCCTGCCCCTTCTCCAACCCAGACGCCCTATAACCACCCACACACACACACACACACACACACACACACACACACACACACACACACACACACACACACACACACACACACACACACACACACACACACACATTCATGTATGCATGCATAGACACAATCCAATCCAGAGACCCAATACCCACACACACAGACTCACACACATGCATGCACGCATACACACAATTCAACCCAGACGCTTCATACCCACACACACTCACTCACCCACGCACGACTGCATGCATCCATGCACACAATCTCCCTCTTTTGGCACGCTTTGCTAATACCACCCCCTCTGCGAACCCTGATACCTCATACACCAAAAAAATCTGCCCCTCTCCAAAAAAATCTGCCCCGCTCCTTTCCCCATTCACCTCCTTTCCCCAAATCTGCCCCTCTCCTTTCCCTATTCACCTCCTCAACCCCAATGCGCCCCCCCCCCCACACACACACACAAAATCTGCCTGCTTTGCTAATAGTCCCCTCTCAACATTCACCCCCTCACCCACCCTCCGCAACCTAGATGCCTATACACACAAACAAAATCCTCCCTCTTTTCTTCTCTTCTCTTTTCTTCTTGTTCCTCCCTTTACCCCTTACCCCTTACTCATCTGGCCGCATGGTCATGCACAGGCAGAGTTTCCATGGCTGGGGTCTGGTGGTGGTGGTGGTGGTGGTGGTGGTGGAGGGGGTTCTTACTGATGAAGGCCGACCGACCATCATGGTTTGTGGGATTGGCGTTGGCAGGGGTGGGGTTTAGTGAGGGAGGGATTTCTGAAAGGCTTTGTCTTTGTGTGTGTGTATGTTTGTGTGTGTGTGTGTGTGTGCGTGTGTGCGTGCTTGCGCGCGTGCGCAAGCGCGTTTGTGTGTGTGTGTGAATGTGTCCCTGTGTGTCCGTGTGTGAAGCCCTTTACCATCGTCCCACCATAGCAACACCAACTTCCCCAGAGATGTATTTCACCACACTCTGCCAGTTTCCATTTCCACGCCGCTCCGGGCAGCTTGGAAATGTTAGTAATCACTTTCAATTTCACACCCTAATTGCACATATTATGTTCATCTCGCCGGGAATAGTTTACAACTTGCTTGCTTAAGTGAGCATCCATCAAATTTTACACACCCTCTGTTGTCGTGTTGACAATACATCACACCGTGAGACCCTTACCAGTCAATGTTATGTTGCCAGCTCATGATAAATCACAATTAGTTGTGGAAAATTTTGGCATTAACCGTCCCCATAACCTACTGCACGAAAGTCACCCGCTCTCCAAATAAGGTATGCTTGTCACGTTGGCACAGCGTTCCCTTCCACCATTTGGCGGCCATGCATTGGCATGGAGTGAAGAAAGAGCTTTGCTCTAATGGAAACACTGAACGCCACCTAAATCCTCGTGCATTACACAGGAAAGAGAAGGGATTGAATAACGAAATTGGGTTCTCATGACATGGGAAATGGGAATAGGACAACAATGAAAGATTTTCATTGTCATGCACAAGTATTGACATGAAGGGGCCATGAAACAAGCTGGCTTCCAGGCACACACAACTCCTTCAGTGACTTCTTTGCCAGTTGGTGAGAGGAACTGCCTGCGGGTCTGCTTGCTTTTCTTCCGTGCTTCCCAAACTTTTTCTGCAGGGCAGGGACCCCCTTTTAGACCTAAGAATAGGACCCACCCCTCCTGAATTCAGGAGAAGTAAATAGATGTATTAACTATAAAGGTATTGCTAAACTGTCGCTAATTTATGGAACTGTTTTACTGTATTACGTATATGAAGCCAGACATACTGTATTCACTGTTTCAAGCAAACACCTCTTCGTTAAGGGGTCATGACTCCCCGGTTGGGAACCAATGCTTTACTTGCTAAATTGCTTTCATGCTCTCCTCCAGCAACAAGTATGCAAAGGCTTTTTTATTTAAAAAAAGATCAAGTTTCAATTTCGAAAAGGAGGAAATTGCACCATTAATGAAGTACAGATGACAGTACGCAATAATAGAGGACCTTACTTACTTGTATCAAAAGTTCAGACAGATCCTGTGGGTAGGCCCAGAATAATGTGATATATTGCAATGCAAACTTTGTTACACAATACTTTGTATCGGGAGCTGCAGACACAAGCGTAGCTGCCCTCAATTAATTGGAAAGTTCAGAGCTGTAGGCCTACATTTTCCTATAGGCTATTTCGTGTCAGTGTTCTGAAGAGCTTTCTAAAGGCCTTAAAAGTGTCGATGCAATGCATTCTCATGACATACTGCTAGTGTTAAGTGCTTTGTTTAGTTGGAGAAAGCCAGTGGATTCCTTTGTTAAAACGCCATTAAAAGTACAACATGTTGCTGTAAAGCCTACCCTAGACTACAGTACTGGAGGCAATGCATAGCAGCAGCATCTTGGATAAAGTGCAGCCACGTGTTATCTGTTTTCACTTGGTGCAGATCTCAATTGATTTTCCTCAGAACATTTAACTTTTCTTTTTCTTTTCGTTACATGACATCACATTCACAGCATGAGCAAAGCAAAGTATCCACAGGTTCCTCAGAACTTTTTCAATTTTTTCCCTTTAAAAGATGTGAAAATTGAAACAGTCCTTTTGTTTGCCTATATGGGACATGAGTCAAATTCAAATTGCCGTCTTATTTTGTCATCAAATATTTTTTCAGAGACACCTCATAAAAACAATTTATCACATAGAGAAGACTAAACAGTGATTAAGATTTAGACAGACAGACACAGAATCATCTGGGGTTGTTTACAATGAAGACAGTTAATGTAACTGGAGAGGCTAATAGTGGACTGAAGAATAACATGTTTTAGAGAGTTGATGTTACATGTTTCCATTCCTATACCTTACGGTATGAGGTGCTGAAATGCAGAAGCGCATATTTACATCACACAAGCCATATGGAGAGATGGAAAAAATAGATTCCTTGGCCTACCGCAGGTCCAAAAACATAGACATGCATTGTACATGGCACCAGTTACGAGAAACATAACAAAACAAAGCAATATGTGAACGTGAACGTGAAAGCAAAAAAAATGAAAGCCCATTGGGAAAATCCCATTGTCATTGTGACACAGCACTCCACAGCACACAAGTGAACACTGCACACTGTGCACAACGAAATTGCATTTAAGCCTCACCCGTGCAAGGGGGCAGCTCTCAATGGTGATCATTATTCTATGGTTTGAGGTTGTTTGGCCAAGGCACAGCACAACTTCATGGCCTCGACAATAACATGAAGGGAGACATGTACCATAAAATCCTGTGTGCCTCCCATCCAGGGCTGCTGAAAAGTTTGCCTGGGCCTGGGACTAGGTCCTCTGAAAGTGCCCCCCACCTAATACATATGCTGAAATGGTGAACCCCCCCCTCTGTCAGATTCCCTGCTCCCTCCCTTCACCACCAAACTGAAAGTGTGTCATGAATGGGTCTCCCAACATGACAACAACCCTCAACATACAGCCAAAGCAATGACGGAGTGGCTCAAGGGGAAGCACATTAAGGTCATGAAGTGGCCTAGACAGTCTCCAGACATTAATCTATCGTAATATGAAGGGTGTAACAGTGCTCACATTTGCCAAGACACAGCCAATAAATAGCAGTGATTTAAAGATGATCTGCAAAGAAAAGTGGACAAAAATCCCCTCTGATGTCAAACATCGTGGTCAACTAAAAGAAACATCTGACATCTGTCGTAGAAAACAAGGGCTTATCGTCGTTTTTGGCTCAGAAATGAATTAAAACATATTCTTTAATAAGTTATTTCTGTCAGAACCATTTTAAAAGTTATAGACTATAATTAAAGTTGTAGACCCATCATGTCTTTATTAGTGGACAAACCAACAAAATCTGTAAAATCATACTTATGACTCTCACTGTAAAGTAGCATATATGGCCAGTGTGACTAAACAATTTCGTCTGTTCCAGCAGCACTCTACCTGATGTTAAGCTCAGCTGGTCTGTGTTGGAGGGGATGTCCGTAAATAGCCTGCATGTTTTTCCATCTGATCCACAGTCTATGGAGGTACAGCCCATCTCTGGCTGTGATAGGTTGGGTCCCCCTGATGTTCCTCCACTTCACTGCAAGCGAATGGGGAACAACATGTGCATAGTGGTTGTGCCACTTGAGTGACACCACAACCGTAAAACGTTGGGCTGCGTGAAACACACTCGCAATTTGCTCACCAGAGTGACTGGGAATTGACAGAAAAGGTAACAGTCATGTATTTTCAACCAATGTGGCTGAGCTTAATTACCATCTAGTTCAGTGATTCCCAACCAGGGTAGAGGACACCACTAAGGGTACGAGAGAGCACTGCAGGGGGTGAACAAAATGTAATAATAGAATATGGAGCATATGGGATAGAGTAGTGTTTCCCAACCTTTTTTGAAGAAACGCCCCCTTGGCCTCATCACAAGCCTCCCAACGCCCCCCTTAACCTCATCATAAGCCTGACAACGGCCCCTTAGTATTACAAAATTACTAAATGGACTAATGCCCCCTAAATGGCAACTAAGCACCACCCCCTCTCAGCTTCATCTTTTTCAACGCGCCCCTAGAGCTCCCCAACGCCCCCTGGGGGGCTATACCGCCCCCGTTAAGAAACAACAGGATAGAGGACGATTCATTGGGTCCTCATTACATTGTATGTATTGAGTGGGCGGGGGTGCCTTTCAGATGACTTTGTCATGGGCCTGGCCAAAAGCTGTCAGCGACCCTGCACTCAGTGAACAATATTTCACACCAGATGATCCGAATAATAACTGACGCGTATTCCTCAGAGCTGGAATAGATCTTCTGGACATGCAGTGACCTCGGTCTGGTCGATGGAGAGCGTTCAAACTGTCTTGTCAGTGTGGATTATCCACAAACGCTTTGGCGATATCTGAAACCCACGGCTTCACGCTGAGATGTCTTTCGTGGTCTGACTAAAACAGCATCTATGGGAATGATTCTGGACGAGCGATAATATCAGTCAACATTTAAATGGGACGGCTGTGACATTTTTCTTAAAATTAAGTTATCCTTTTTCTCTTTTGTTATCTTTCTCTCTGTCTCTGTCACACACACACGCACGGCACACGCACACACACACACACACACACACACACAGGGCCGCTGACAGGTTTGGCTGGGCCCGGGACAAAAAAATTTCAATGGGCCCCCCTTCCTCCTTCACCCCCAATCCCCAGTCACAAAAAAAACAAAAAAAAAAAAAAACAACAACCACCAAACGAGCATTTTTTCCAAGAGAGACCAGGTGGCCAGACTACATTGGTATCAAAGTAGCCTCACAAATCAATAATTCCATAGTAAATGATCTATCCATCCAATTATCCTTGCATTTTTGCTAACATTTATTTAGAAATGAAACAAAATAAATAGGATTCACATCATTAATAACACAAGTGTACGTGTAATTTACTTTAGCAATTTGAGGGCTTGCACATCAAAACATGCCTGACTGAATCAGCTCTAGTTTGCTAAACTGACTTCAACGTGACGCGTGATGACAGTGAACAAGTAAGCAGCACACCAAGACGTCAGTCTTCCCACACCAGGAATAGCCAAACACAGGAACAAGTCAAGTTGCAGAAATGTATATGCAAAACGGATGTACACTGTTTCTCCCCACAAAGTTAACAGGTTGATTAAGTGTTAGCATTTCCGCTAAGCGGGATTTATACGCGCTAAGCGAAATAGCGTTGCATAATAGCGCAGTTTTAAAAGTTCTCCCTTGCCCTCTCCTTGCGCGCGACGCAACTTCTCATCATGTTACTATTGGGGCTAATGTACATATTCCTAGGTCACAGATGGTCAGATTTGAAAAACAATTTTACTAAGCTGTGGTTATAAAATAATGCGACTGTGTGACTGATCATGTTTTAAACATGAATGTTGCAGTGCAGGGCGTGTCTGTTTATGAAGGGAAACTTCATAGTTCTCTGCTATTGTTAGTACCTGCATCATCTGAAGAACTTTTTACTGAAATCCTGGGGCTTCTGGTGTCTTCGTCTATTTTTCTCCTATCCTTCATTTTCTGCCCTCCTAGTTTGAACGACTGCTTCTTCAGACACCTTGGCAAATTGGCACGAGCCGCGTTAAGTTGAAGCCGTTTTTTTCTTTCTCGTAATGACCGACCAAACCATTTGTGCACTGGGGGTGGGGGAGGTGGGGGTTCTTGATCCTTTTTAAGGGCAGGAAAGGCAAATCTGCATCATATATTTAATGTAAATATAGCGCAATCTCAGTCTCTGAAAAAACATCTTATTTTGAAATTAGAACCATTAATCACAAACTTAATGAGGGCCCAGTTCTGGGCCCCCCTATCACAGGGCCCGGGACAAAAAGCCCTTTTGTCCCCCCCTGTCGGCGGGGCTGCACACACACACACACACACACACACACACACACACACACTCAATCACATGTACGGCTGCACGCACACCTGCACGCTTGGATCCACACACACACACACGCACGCAAGCAAGCATGCACGCACGTACGCACGCACGCACGCACGCACACATGTGTGTGTGTTTGTGTGTACGCGTGCGCACGCACGCACGCATGTGTATGTGTGTCCAAGACACACACACACACTTACTAACTCTTACACCAGAGAAGAGCCAAAGCCATTTCCAGGATGTGTTGACTAGAGAGATGGCGTGTGGGATGGGATGGTTACGACCCACATGTGCTCTCCCTGCTCTGGCATTACACACACACACGCGCGCGCACGCGCGAGAGCGCGCACACACACACACACACACGCGTGAGCGCGCGCACACACACACACACACACACACACACACACACACACACACACACACACACACACACAGACACACACACACACACACACACACACACACACAAACACAAACACAAACACACACAGCAAGGTGGGGGTTGAAGGGACCATTTGTCACGCTGGTTAGAGTTTGCACTGATGCAACACAGTGACATTATCTTTTCACTGTTTGTGCAATACTCTATTTGAATTCATATGTTTTTCTTCCTTCTTTCTTTAGTCCATTAATTCTGTTTTTTAATGCATTTGCTTTCTGTGGATGGCACATGCAGACAAACACAAATCAACACACTAAATGTTTTGCATGTGTGTCTTTTTCAACGGAAAAACACCAGAGAGTATGACACACAGTACTACACACAAACAGATGTAGATACAGACACACACAGACAGGCGAAGCTCTACACAATTTCCTGAACTAAATGAAAATGGCTTCTGGTGTGGAGCATGGCCATGCCTGCTGACAACTAAAGAATGAGAATATGCGTGTTCAAGGAGGTTTGGTGGTATGCATGTACGCATACACCACACATGTACACATGTATGCAGAGAAGCCTACTGGAGAGGAAAAAGGGGTCAGCAGAAGAGGGGGGCCCCAGAATCATAACATTGGATGGGGAGTCGGCCCTTCTATATGACTTTGTCCTGGGCCCACTGTAGTTTTCAAAGTGAGAAGTTCGCACACTTAAAATCCTTGTTGTTGTCTTTTATTATTTCATGGCTGGAAGTGTGCAGACTTCTCACTTTGAAAACTACAGTTGGCCTTCGCCCTGCACCTTTTCTTTGGCCATGCAGTCAAAGCTGTCATCAGCCCTTATCTAGGTCAGCTCCATGTGTCTACTGTAGCTCTCTACAGGGTAAACCAAGTTACTGTACAGTAACAGAATATTGAATTAGGCTTGGTCGAGACTGAATCCAGCTGTCAAGTTGGTATTATGTATGGGGAAATATGAGGCTACAGCAGCATGACATACGGTAAAGAACTGGAACCATGATTCCGCTTCCATGATTATGCCAATCCCATTTACATTGCACTTAGCTGACACTTTCATTTATTCAAAGCGACTTACAGTTATTATTTTTCAGGGTATTGGTTACAGTCCCTGGAGCAATGTGGGGTTAAGTGCCTTGCTCAAGGGCACTTCAGCCATGGTTGGAGATGTAGGGGGAGAGGTCAGGGGGGATTCGAACCGGCAACCTCTATAGTGAAAGACCAACTCTCTAACCACTAGGCCACGGCTGCCCATCTTCAGGTGCTGTACAGTACACGTCTCTCAGGAGTGCCAGAGATGTGAATTACTGACCACACTGTAAAAATATGAGGGTTCCTGAAAGAATCTCAAGTTAGATCGCAGAAAGGAACCTAAAAGTTCTCAGAGGAATAATTGTTTGAAGAACTTCTGCAAATAACCCCAGGGTTCTTTAGAGAACCTTATATTCCACGGTGGCAAATCAAGGAAACAGGGTTATTTGAAGAACCAATTTGTCATATACAGACTCCTCTGAGAACTTTTAGGTTCCTCTGTTCCCACAGTGGCAAACGAAAGGCTCTTCTGATAACTTTCAATTTTTACAGTGCACGGTGTTATTTACCCGTGTTAATAAGTTCAAATTGTATGGTCGAAGCAAACCCACGTCCAATTGTATCCTTTCTCATTAGTAAGACATACTTACAGCATTTGGAATTTACACCCAAAACATTTTATGATGGGAGTAGTCACTACTTAGCAGAGTTAGTGTCCAGACAAATTGCTTATTTTGCTAAGCAGGACAAGGCTCTAAATAGCACTCAATAGTAGGAGTTCCTTGTCTCCAGCCAACATGACGTCTGAACTGGTTAACATCTGCAAAGAGCCAAAGAATGCCAGTAATATTCCTTCAAATAAAAAAATACTTTGCCTCTTCAAGGGCCATGCAGGCTGGTGTATGTAGAACTGTCTTTCTTTCATGTCACATTCCAATTTACAGAGTAAGAATAAATGCAGTCTTAAAGGTGCGCTGTGTAATATTTGTGGTAGTTTATTTCCAATATTCATGTTGCCTATTCACTAATATTACCTTTTTCGTTGATACTTACCACCACCATCAAATTCTAAGTATTCATTATGACTGGGAAAATTACACTTTTCACATGGATATTGGGATCTTCTCCATGGTTCGCCATTTTGAATTTCCAGAAATAGGCATTTTTAGCTGAAATACTTACTGTACTTTGGTCAACGTAAGTCAATAGTTCATTAATTAGTAAATATTCATGAAAAGATCAAATATGGCAATAGACAACACAAATTCACTGAACAGTGTAGTTGCAATACCTACTGTGTCCACCATCTTACACAGTGCACCTTTAAGAGAGTTGGATTACAGTAACATCTCCTTGAGTGCATTTGGTCCGCATTTGTTTTACTATAGTAAAGAGACCCATTTTTTGCATGATATGGTTATAGTCTATGAAGGATCATTAATTCAAAAGTGCTGTAGTGTTCACCCTGTTGATGAACCACTAAAAATGGTTTTTTTTAAGGGTTAACAAAATTGCTAAATGACTGTTTCCCCCTTCTGTTACCGTGGAAAATCCAGGTGTTGATGGAAGAAAAATAGGCCCTATGTGTAAAACGCTTAATTGCACCTATAACAGAGAAAGTTGTTATGAGCTAAAATTACGAGAACATACAGTATGATGTGAAATCGCTACTCGGTAATGACAGGAAAGTGGAGTGCCAGATGTATTCTCTATGTATGCTGTGGAATGTCTACTTACTCTATTAAAAACAGTTGCAAAGGCATGAAAAGAAAAACACATAAACAACCAAAACAACACCATAAATGTAGATTCAGGAGGAGAGAGGCGCAACAGCCAACTGAGTTCTCACAGGTAGCCCACATCAAATACTTACGGTTGTTAATAACAAATGAGGCATCACCAAACCGTGTCTTTTTACAAGGATTTGCATCTGACATTTATGCAAGAAATATATGGGCCGTTTGCACAGCTTGACTGAGATGGATGTGATGGATTGAGACTATGCTGTGAGAAGGAACTATTCCCAAGTTGCTTTTGTAATAGTCTTCCTCATCATGAGGCTTATATACAGTGGATGAGATCATCATTTCTGGCAGTGTATTTTGAAGGGAGAAAATCTGTTGCATTTGCAGCTGTATAATTCATGTCATAATGATAAATAACTCAAATAGCATTTGAACATTAATCTTGCAGTCATTAAGTAAACTACAGCATGTGTGTGTGTGTGTGTGTGTGTGTGTGTGTGTGTGTGTGTGTGTGTGTGTGTGTGTGTGTGTGTGTGTGTGTGTGTGTGTGTGTGTGTGTGTGTGTGTGTGTGTGGACATGGGCATGGGCATGGGCATGGATGTGTGTGTGTGTGTGTGTGTGTGTGTGTGTGTGTGTGTGCATGTGTGCGTGTGTGTGTGTGTGTGTGTGTGTGTGTGTGTGTGTGTGTGTGTGTGTGCGTGCGTGTGCGCGTGCGTGCATGTGTGTGTGATTACAAGGCCACTGACAGCTGTGGCAAGGCCCAGGACAATGAGGGTCTAGTTCTGGGAGCACCCCTTGTAATCATTTAAATTAAGAGAGTCAATATTACAGTATTTCTCAATTGGTTTTGTACATTTCTCAAATCTCTCTCGCAATTTGCAAAACACAATATTCAATCTCAAAACAGCTTTAGCAAATGGCAAAACACGGTGAATAACCTGCAAAACCGAGTCTCTTGCTCAAAACCCTTATTTGTCTTTCAAAATCAAGTTTTTTGTGTCAATGAACGTATCAGCGCCAGCAGAATGGTTAGTCATTGTGTCATAGTGTATGGACAAGCTAGTCAAATCAATTTCTCATGTTGTCAATTGAATAGTACACTCTTGAGGATCTTTTCTAAAGTGAAATGTTGTTTAGATTGGATGGGAAATGTTGTCAATTCGGCTTTATATTACATTGATCAGATAAGATTGAAATAGTTTCATGCATTCAGTGACAAAGCTTTTTGAGTGATATGACAAAAGCAATTGATAATGTACGAAATCACTGAGAATTGTACACAGCCATGGCATGGTGGACGAGAGCATTTGCTATATGCCGAAAACAATGAGAAACTGATTTGACCATGTGCACAGGTAACACCAGGAAGTCACAATTGAACAAAGACTTTTGAGAATCATTATTCTGTTGTGAGAAATGTACAAAACCAATTGAGAAAAACTGTAAGACTAGCATAGTATACCCACCACAAAAATCCTGGAATATGCAGTATACCCACCTCAAAAAAGTAGACTACAACACTTATGAAGGTCCCTGTAATAAGTGTTAATAATGAATTGTGACTTTGTCTTGTGTTATAAGTAGTAATAACTATGTTATTAGTGCATATTAGTACAGTACATTTTATTATCTCTATGCACATATATACCAACACTTGCAAGGACCTTAATGTATTACCAGCTCGATGGGTTCACTATTTAACTTGATTAGGAGATTTCTATAAACTCTTGCTTTGGTATGTGAATAGTGTTATGTAGGGACAGTATTGGTCTTGACTATACTGGCCTTTGAAGTATTGTTTATAGCGACATTTCAAATGCTTGCTGTAGTAAAATGTGGTTTTGGCAGGCAGTGCTGAGTACTTTGTTGTTGTTAAAGGACACAATGAGCATGCACGGCATTGATGTTTTTGGCCTCTTGTCCAACATGAATATCATTCCAAGGGCACGTATGTGTCATACGGTGGTGGCCTACAGTATCCAGTTGAAATTGCGTTACAATACATTACACTTTATCCAAAATTACTCATTTCACAGGGTATTGGTTACAGTCCCTGGAGCAATGTGTAAGCAAGATGCCTTGTTCAAGGGCACTTCTTCAGCCATGGATGGAGGTGTAGGGAGGGGCCTAAGTGTGGGATTTGAACCTGCAACACTCTGACCTTAAGACCCCCTCCCTAATCATTAGTCCGTGGCTGCCCCATAAGTATGTGTAGGGCCACAGCCCAAGCCCACCAGGGAGCAGGGGTGATTCTAGGGTGATTTGGGACCCTAGGCAAAGATTCAAAAGAATTGGACGTTCGAAAGGGATCACCACTTTACTGCACTTTAAAGTTTGAGCTGCTGTTCACTAGTCTGATTATCATTGACTTTCAAATCTTCGAGACTTGGTCTGACCAAGAGCATAACCATTAACATTTCCCAAACGGCTTGGTTGACCCGCCTCCCTTGGTTTGCTACTGGTTGTTTGCTTCCCCACAAAGTGGGAGGAGTTCCAGATTTTTCCAGGACTCAAAAACGACATTTGTATTGCTCCAGGCCTGACTAGAAGCAACGCTGAACTGAAGGTGTTGCGTCACTACAAGGGCGTGGCCTGGCTAGTTGTTCACTATCTAGTGGCTAGAAAAGTCCGCTACAACCAGGATTTAATGCTCCCAATTATTTTTTTCGCCTGCGTGAAACGCCATGGAAAAATACAAAAATAATTGGGAGCATTAAATCCTGGTTGTAGCGGACTTTTCTCTCCTTTTTTATCTGGCTAATTATTGGCCCTGCTCCCAGGTCAGACGCCTGGATGTGCGAGCTTTTACCTTCAACTTGCACTATCTAGCGGCTGCCTGCCAGGGTTGCCAGATGTCTCTGATGATTTCCAGCCCAAAGATCGCCTAGAGGCACTCAATCCTGCACAATTCACACTAAATTCTGTTGATGTCTATGATCATAAATCTACAGAAAAAACCCGGCCAATACCCTTTATTACCCACAGACGGTCATCCAACATCCCAATCTGGCAACGCTGCTGTCTTGCCTCGCCTGGGCTGAATATCTCAAAACCAAAGTTGCTTACTACATTAGCTACTTTGTTGTTTTCAATGCATTTTCCCATTGGCAACTACCGAAGGTGCTAACAGGCTAACAACTTCTCTTTTGAGAAACTCACCCCTGGTGACAAGATGCACTTCTGTCTGGGAGTTACACAAGTGACAAGAGACAGAGAATTGGGGTGAAGCATTCTTTATTGAAAATACCTCCACAGCAACACTATTGCTGTATTTCAAAATACATGTCAGACGTGTATAAAGCTTTTACACAAACCTAGTGGTACAAAAAGAGGCCTTTGGGAAAGAAGTTACCATAAAGATTTCCACATCATCTTGTCACTGTTTACAAAAAAAAGAACAATTAAGCTCTATGTCCTCCTGAGACATTGAAAAATAGCACCGTGTTCAAGTGATATGTCATGGAATGCAGAAGTATCTGCATACGGCTAATATCTGCACATATCTTTGGCAAATAAAGATCTTTGGAAAAAAATAGGATTTTAAGGTTAAGGTACATTAGCCGTGTGTGGAGTGTAATCTGTTGTAGATTATGGTGGTGTGTGGAGTGTAATCTGTTATGTACGTAGATGTGGGTGACGTTGGTGGGAAGATGTGTACCATCAGTGGAGCACACAATCTCTATGAACAGTACTTGATTTTATAACACTAGCCACTTGTTTTTAAAAAAGGCATCAGTATTGATTTTTTTTTTATTGTAAACAGAACATAAAGGACAAAAACAAAAACGATATCTGGGGGCTCTTGACCAGCAAATGGCTTAATGGGTTGAACACATGAAGTGCTTTCTTGTTCATTACTGTACGTGATAAGTGATCTGTACTGTACTGTACGTGATCACTATTTGAAAACGCCCTTGCTTCCCTTAAACAAGGCACATACTGGATATCCCTGAAATATCCATTTAAGAAAAGGTCATAATTATCATAATTCTCCATAAGTGCAGTTGAGTGCTTAAGACACAGGCTGTCCTTTCACTTTTTAAAAACTTTCTCTGTCTTAGCGGTCAACATATAATTGTAAAGTTGAACTTAAGTTTTTCATCTCTTGTTTTCACACAATCATCTTCTGTCATTAAAAAATACAACTGACAATGCAATGCAAAAACTCCTACCTAATTTACTTACTTATATTGAATTCAGAATCACATGATGTAGACAAAAAAGCCCTACCAGTAAAATCTCCTGAACTTAATACTGTATTTAACCCCGTCTTACCCCACCCCACCCTGCCCCTCCCCCAAAGCCGAATCTTTTTGTATTTCTTTTTTTGTTGTTGTCTTCAACCCACCCAGTACCAAATGGACTTGATTTCCTCATCTCTGAACGTGAAACCCCACTTCTCCTCCCGTCTCGCCTCACTCTCGAATCACCTCAGATGTTGAGGGAGATTTTGCGGGACACAGTTTGGTAGAAGACGCCCCGGAGGAGCGAGTTGTAGTCGGGCGCGCGGAAGAGGTGGCGGTGCGCGTAGGCCACGTCGTAGCTGCGCCCGCGGCTCACCATGTCTCGCAGGTTGCCCTCGTTCACCTGGTTGCCCACCGCCAGCACGTACAGCGTGATGCCCGCCTCCTCCACCTCGCGCACGCGCTTGGCGATCAGGCTGGCCGTAATGCCCTGTGAGCGCCCGTCGGAGAACAACAGCAGCTTCTTGGCGCGCTGGCCGCCGCCGCCGCTACGGTACTGCTGGATGGCCTGGGAGAGGGCGCCCATCACGTCCGTGCCCATGTTCTCGAAGGGCGCGTCGTCGACCTGCGTCACCAGCTGCGTCAGGTTGGTGGTGAAGCCGCTCATGCGCGCCTCGCGCCCGTACTCGCCCACCGCCACGCGCACAGGGGCGCCGCGGCCCCCGGCAGCCGGGGCGCCCGCCGTCAGGAAGCGCTCCGCCAGCCGCTTGACAAACTTCTTGGTCATGTCGTAGTTTTTGCTGCCCACGCTGGCCGAGCTGTCCATGAGGATGCCGATGTCCGTGGCCGTCTCAAAGGAGACTGAAAATAACAGGCAACAGTTAGTCTTGTATCATGGACAAAATATTAACAGTCAACAGTTATTCTTGTATCATGGAAAAAATATTAACAGTCAACAGTTATTCTTGTATCATGGAAAAAATATTAACAGTCAACAGTTATTCTTGTATCATGGAAAAAATATTAACAGTCAACAGTTATTCTTGTATCATGGAAAAAATATTAACAGTCAACAGTTCTGCCCTACTAAGGCAAAGTACATGTAACTGTAAAATGCAGGTGCAGTAACTACAACAACATTGAAACTGAGAAAAATGCCTTCAAAGCCTTGATAGGAGTTCGGAAGTTACTGCACTTTGCCTTTGTAGGGGAGAGTAGTTAGACAATTGTTGTCTGCAGTTGTATGTCAAAGGAGACAGCAACACAACAGTCAATACTTAGTCTATTACAGTGATGTCAAAGCAGCACACTGCACTGTCACAAAGCAAAGAGTCAGCGGTTAATCTATCAAAGGAGACTGCAGTCAGAAGACCGGCACCGGCAGGCCGATCTGCACAAAAAGTTTACCATTTCAACAATAATCACATGCTGTCTTTTGCACAACACCACACATCACTTTGGTTTACCCAACTCATGACTGTCAGTCTGCAATAGCCGTGATGAGAGCCAAAAGTACTTACTTGGGCATTTGTAATCGGGGCACTTCTTATCTGTAGGAAGAAGACAAGCAAACAAAGATAAGCTTAATTTCCTGGAGTTGATGTCACAGAGATGTGCACGGAAAAAAATGCTTCCTACCCAAAAAAATCGTCCATGTGCAATGTTCTCCACTGAAAATTAGCCAGTACCGGACAGATGTGATTCTACAATGACTGGCGCCCCGGGCAACGCTCACTCTAGTGTCCCTCCCCACCCACACGCAAATCCCCGGCAAAATCGGCAAAAATATCTACACTTATAACTTACAGTTTAACACTTACACACTACACATATAACACTAACTGCTATTACTAACCGCTTATACCATGTTATTAGGCTATTGCTATAGTGTGGTAATAATATGGGAATAACATGTTAATAAAGTTTCTTGGGGATTTCGGCAATTGTAATCTGGGGCGAGGTTTCGCGATGGTGTTGCAACGAGCAATTGGCGAGAGTCAATCTTGTCTAGAAGCCTAAACATAATACACAATACAATACGAGCACACGAAAAACACAGATCAGTACCTTGGCAGATCTTAGCGGTGAGGTTCTGCAGGAAAGTATCCTCCAAGAGCTCAGCAAAGTTGTCCCGCATGAAGGTGAAGCCGGGCTTCTGGCTGCTGGCCTCGCACGCCAGATCAGTCAGCTGCTCCTCATTGGGCATGCGGCCAGAGTAGTCTTTGATGCCCACTCCGCCAACCTGTCATGATACATAAGGACACATTTTAATATATATATTTTTTAAAGCATTGGGCACAACAGCTGAAGGTGGTGTCACTGTCAGTATCTTTTTTCTTTTTTGAGCATTTCACTCGGTGCGTAATTCCAAAGACGGTAAGGCAGAAAACAAGAAAAGAGGCCGCACACAAGAGCTAAATGTAAATATCAACAATTTCAATAAAACTATTGAAAAAAAGGCGAAAATCGACAGACCGGTGAGTTGCTCCTCATTTCAAAAGCGTTGCTGCTAACCAGTTTTGAATGGGACCACATCTTATCTGAAACCGTGTTAATTTACTATTTGTTTGACACTGGTATTTTAACTGTGCAAACACAACAGACAAAGGTGCCATCTGTGCCTTAGTATTTTTTTGTCTTTTTGAGCCATTTGGGCAGTGAAAATAAGAAAAAAGAGTCGAAAACAAGAGCTGTAAAAAACTGTATTGATATAAAGAAAAAGACGAAAATAGTGAAAAGCCAAAGGCAGTCTTTTGGATATTTTATTTGTAACTGGAAACATACCCGGACTCCTTGGTTGCAGAGGATGTTCAGAGGGGTTGAGTCTCGGATGATGTCGGAGCGGCCATCGGTAAGGACGAGGACGACAGCGTTTTTGCCCTGGGCGAGGTTGAGGGTCTTCAGGGCCACCGACAAGGCCTGGCCGGTGTAGGTGGCCTCAGCAAGCCATCTCAGGTCCTTCACAGACCTGTAAACCACACAGGCACCTATTTTTAGCACTTTCATGCAGAGTGTCTAACGATACAGTCAACTCATGATTCGGTACGTATCACAAATTTTGACCCACAGTTCGATACATCCAACGTTTTTTAAAATTAATCTTTTTGATGATTGTTTATAGGTAGAATAGGTTACAAGAGGTTACTAATAATGTAAAACAAGTTTAAAAATAATAAGGATATTGATTAGAAGCTTGAAAGCACATCACATCATATCGTGTGGTTGTTTTCTGAATTGAAGGGTAACAGAACTTTTAAAGGGTGTATCACGATGCTGCCTTCTTGCATCACGATACAGTGTTGTGACTCTGTGTATCACGATTTCTCGATTCGATACAATATCGTTACAGCCCTAATGTCTATTATAAGCTTGGTGTTACTAAAATGGTAAGAACCAAGTCTTAAAGGACCATTGTTTGGGAATGTGCTCATTTTACACCTCCTGTTGAGTTTATTAATTCAGTTTTACCTTTCTCATGTCGTTCTTGCCGTTTAAATGAGTGAATGGGTAGTGAGCAAATAATCACATTTCTGAAAATGGAGTATCTCTTTAATCTCTTTTTACTTGGTAAGGACATAGCAATGTTGCTAAAAAGTAGTAAAGGAAACAGTGAGTGGTATCACTGGATATCCCATCCCACCTGTAGGCCTGAGAATGTATAATCTGGTATCACATATTGGGTGCTCTTCCACCTGTTGACTAAATCACTGTGAATCAATGATTTCACTTTACGAAGTGGCGAAGGCGAAGTGTATAATGTTTTGAAATTTACACAGAATGGGCTGCACTGGTATGTGGAATACGGAATCCTGAATGTAATATTAATGAAATACGGACAGTGATGTTTATTGAATGTGGATGAAATATGGAATGGAATGTATATGGAATGTACAGTAGGTGAAACATGGATTGGAAAGTACTGTATACGAAATGGAATATTGGAATGCATTTATATGAAACATGCATGCAAACCTCAACGTGGCTGCCCGTCCCTGCTGCTGTATCCTTTCAAGAAAATAATAATTCTAAGGTGACAAATGTGTGGAGTACTGTAACTGTGAGTGCACTTCCAACGTACTGTTTGAACTCAGCCAAGGAGCGCCTCACTGGAAGAGCAGAGTTGAGCCTGACGGTCTCCTGAGCTTTGTCTCCACTGTATTGAAGCACACCAAGGTTGGATTCGGCACCATCGAACTACAGGGGGAATGATCGAAATGAAACAAAAGAAAACGTAAATTACACATGATGAATGTGACCACTGAGGTCCTCAACAAAGGTTAATCTAAACACATCGGTAGCCTCATAAGAGTTGGAATGTTTTTGCTACATCCTGGTTCAATTCACCTTTCCATGCGAAACACGATGTTTCATAAGGCGCTGTCCCAAATAAAAGAAAATAAAATACAAACAATTACCACATTCATTTTGGACCCAGTAGTGTTGCTTTAAGGGATCACTGAAGGGTCCCAAATTGAAAGTCAAAGAGACTAGCACATTCTTCTCAAGAAAATGAATATGCATAGGGACCAATTCACATAACTAGCGGGATATGGGGTGAAGTGTGGAACAATGGAAATCAGAGAACAAGGCTAGCCAGCGCTATGGATAGCCAGTAATAATCTGGCGCTCCTGTGTTTAAACAACAGAGGCTTTCAACAGGATGTCTTCTCAATGGGTGGCTATAGTACCACAGGAGCGATCTCATTAGTTTCTTGTGTGCGGTGTCAATAAGGGAAGCCTGCTGTTCTGTTGACTTGAGGCTTGGTTTCCACTGTACTGAAGTGCACCAAGGTTGGATTTGGATCTATCGAACTACTGGGAAATATGCAGAATGAAACAAAAAAATGGAAGTTGCACTAGATGTTGTGTTGAGATGGATTGCGTTGTCGAGGTGAGCTACTGATAGGATGCTAACATAGCCCAACGTAGCCCCTTAATGCACGCCGTACCTCCTGTGGCACGCTGTAATAGACATTGAAAGTTAACTACTATAGCACTACACTACTATGACATTGCACAGGGCCTTTAGTAATAGATTACGACTTTGTCATTGCCATTCTGGTAACAGCTCATTTATAATGCCATGTCTTAAGGGGCTAAAGGTGCGTTTACACCACACTCCCAGAAATAAAGGTACAGAACTCGTCGCTGTGGCAGTACCCTCAAGGGCAGTACCATTGCTTCGCTTGGGTGGTACCTCATAAAAGAGGTGACAGATGCACATTGGTCGACATTGCAAGAAACTGAACGCACCAATCAAGTGACGCAGTGGTACTCCCCTTGAGGGTACTGCCACAGTGACGTGTTCTGTACCTTTATTTCTGAGAGTGCAAAAGCGACCTACACTACCCAAGTGACGGAAGTTATTATATTTCTTTGAAGTGTCAGTGAATAAAGCGACCAAAGTGAATTTGCCTAGAGCAGAGTGACCTGGGCGACTAGAGTGAATTTCAGCGATTTTGTATTCTAATACTATAGTAATGAGCTATGATGCATTTCGCCGAAAACCAATTGGAATGTTCATATCGGTGAATATCCAAGGCTGTCAAGCCAGAGCTGTTATGCGATTGGCTAAATCAAACATGTCAATGTCACGTCCAGAGCGAATAAAATGAATTCATGGCAAAACTTCTTCAACAACCTCGGCTACTCATTAGCTTTGGTCGTTTCTAGTGTATACACATAGAAACCTCAACTAACACCTAGGGGAGCTACTGTAGTCTATTGTAATGTAATGGCTTGATACATCAGTTCAGTTCGACAGGTATCTCATATCGATGTGACACCCAGGAATAGTGGAGCTCACCTGCACTCGCTGGTCTTTTATCAGTCTGTCGATGACGGTTATGATGAAGTCCTTAGCCAGTTCGAAGTTTGTGGAGCCAATACTCTCCGAGCTGTCCACCACAAAGGTGAGGTCGATGGGTCCACACTTGCACTCTGTGGCGTGTTTGAGAAAGAAAGAAAGAAAGAAAGAAAGAAAGAAAGAAAGAAAGAAAGAAAGAAAGAAAGAAAGAAAGAAAGAAAGAAAGAAAGAAAGAAAGAAAGAAAGAGGGTAAGCAGACCACACATTTTCTTCCCCCACAGAGCAGCAGAGTAAAGCACAGATGGGATGGGGGAACAACGAACGCTAACATTTTAAAGTCATTACTGTTTACAAAGCTTAAAAGCACTGTAGGAAAAAATGACTCACCACAACAAGCTGGAAGAGCAGAACGGCGGTGCAATGGAGAGAGAGAGAGAGAGAGAGAGAGAGAGAGAGAAGAACATTCCACTTTATATGGCACATCATCAACAAACAGCACATGTAAGAAATGCTAAATATACGTTATTGCAATGAAACTAGACAATAGCTCACATAAAAGTAATATTTCTCTTAAGGTGGTAGTATGTCAAAGAAAGGGATTTATGTAGGAAATGTTAAAGTCAGATCCAGATTCTTCCTACGGTCAGTGCAAGAAGTATTTGGCTTGCCAAATTTTTCAGAATGCTGGCCGACATTAAATGCTGACCATTCATTTTCCCCAGAGTCGTTTGAACCAGTATCATAAGTTCACAGCAGCAATAATATAATGGAAGAATCTACGCTGATCACCAGTGTCCTTTCGCATCATTTGCAAATGTTTTGTATTATTTTCTTTTTTGGTCAAGGTGGAATAAATCACAGACAATTGAGTCCCTCTGACAGGTTAGAGCTTTTTTGAAAATATGTTGAAAGACTTCTTTTAGTTAATACATACAAAGTAAAAAAATGCAGCGTTAATTCCACACTTGGAGAGTACTATGGGACAAATACACTCCAATATGTTAAATTGACTCTCTTGGTGTTGATTTAGCACTGTATTTCTTACTATGTAGCTTACTAATTACACGTCTTTCGTTGCACCACTCATTGCACTAGTTTGTCTGTGGGAAACATTGGATGTTATCAGTAATTGTTGATTCTTAAGAATTCCTAAGAATGAACCTCTATAAAATATCCAGAAAAGCTTTCATTTAAATCTCCAAACACCTTCTATTTGCATCTGGTAACAATCTGTAGTTATTGTTAGCCAGTAAAACACACCTAATTACTGTCTGGATAAGTGACTTATAAAACGTGTTTTGCAAAATCAAGGGCCTACTACCCTAGGTCTTTATTAAGATTTTAACAATAACAAAGGACTTCATGACAAAAAATAAGAAATTTGTCAATGAATGACAAACAAATTTTGCTGAACTCACGTCTCATAAATCACTTATACAGACACTTAGCCATGAATTAGTGGCCAACATGTGAACCGTTTTTTAATGTCTTCTTGCACTAGCCTAGAAATCTAGACGCCCCTAGCGACCGCAAATTGAATTTGCTCCCGGGGGCAGTCTAGCGGACCCCGGTCGTTTTGCGAGGCTGAAAGTTATCCGATGACAGGGCCAATCAAATCGCGAGGGGGGCCGGGCTACCTAGTAAACAGGAAACTTTCTAAGAAGAAGCATGGTGTCCGTCCGTGCTACGTAGTGTTTACTTAATTTAAAAAGCCTGGATGATAATACATTTCGTGGCTGACATGGATTGATGTAATAATACACCATGAACTTGTGGGGCACAAATAGACCTCAACACATTACCATTTGATCATTCGATGTTTTAAACTAGCTCGGTAAGCTAAGTTGAGCATTTTACAGAACCAGATAGTCACACGTTATTATCAGACCACTACTGTAGGTGTAGAATGAAATTGCTGCCCCAATTTCTAACAAGACACATGCCATTTAAACGAGACATTTGGGAGCTTTGGAAGTCTTTGAGTAGCTTACTAAATAGATGGGAATGACACCGAGTCTACCAAGCTAGTGGCTAGCTAACCTGTCGTCAACAACACAGACCTAGGTATCCAGGTTAGGGTTAGTTTTTTGTTTCTAACCCTAGTTTTTTTTCTAAGACTAACATCAAAAAGATAACTAGCTCCGTTATATGGCGGTGGGATCGATAGTCTGGATAGTAGGAGCGAGCTGACCGGGGAGCGTCCTGCGTTGGGAGCGACAATCTGGGAAAGTTATGGGTAGCTGGCTAGCTAACTCTAGTGATGGGCCAATGAAGCTTTGTTGAAGCTCTGAACCATTAGGCACATTGCTTCAAAAAATGGGTTAGTACTTGAAGCTTCAGTAACAGGGCCCTCTCCTGGTGAAAAGTCATGTTTGCAATTAAACGGGCTCAATTCGATAAGATGAGATGTTGTGCGCTCATCATCTGCGACATTAGGCTACCCCAATATTGGACTGCTCTCGTACTTTTGCACACACTAACTTCCAGACATTTGACATTTTGGGCTACTGATGACGTAGTTGAGGTAGACGACATTACAAAGGCTACGATGCCACATTTATTTATTTATTAATTTATTATTAGGCTATTTTTTGGGCGATCAGAATAAAATGTTGCTGAACATTATTGTCTTCTCCTTGTTGTGTCCATAACGTATGATGATGTTGTCTACTTGTCTATCAAGTGGGACTTATAGGCCTAATGGCAGTCAATAAAATATCTATTCTCTCCACTGCAACCTGGCAGACGGCTCTGCAACAGTCCAAACACATTTGCGCGCGCCTGCTGGTTCGTGTGGCAGCGCGAAACACTGCAGCTTCTTTCGGAAAACTGAACCAGTTTACTGTTTCATACGTCATATATCACGTGGTTTTTCCGTACTGAAGCAAACTTCGGAACAGTGGTTTAATGGTTTTCGCAGTTGATGGTTTGAAACACGTTCCGGCGCGCTTGTGCCAGACTGCCATCACTAGCTAACGCCGAACATGACATGTTGACAACAATCATAAATATAACCATTTAACAAGCCCCAAATTGCTCGACATTTTGCTGATTGATCAAGGAGGGTCATGTGGTTGAAAACGAGGCATTTTTGAACTGTATAAGTGAAAACACGATTTATTAGGAAACTTGTTTGTGGCTGTGGTCATCACACGAATTCACTGCTACTACGGCTGGAAGTTGCCGCTTCACCTACAAAGAGGCCCTCGCTAGTGGCTAGCTAACCTGTCGTCAATAGCAGAGCTAGGTATCCAGCCTTGTATTATATGCCTGCCCCAAATTCTAATCCATGTCATGATCCATGTCATTAAAAACGAGACATTTGGGAGCTTTGAAAGTCTGTAAGTCGCTTACTAAATAGATGGGAATGACACCTGGTCTACCGACCTAGCGGCTAGCCATGTACCGGTATTAGTTATGGGTATACAGCTAGCTAGCTAACACCGAACATGCCATGTTGACAACAATCATAAAATATAAACCATTTAACAACCAAGCCCCAAATTGCTCGACATTTCGCTGATTGATCAAGGAGGGCCATGTGGTTGAAAACGATGCATTTTTGAACTGTATAAGTGAAAACACGATTTATTAGGAAACTTGTTTGTGGCTGTGGTCATCACACGAATTCACTGCTACGACGGCTCGAAATTGCCGCTTCAACTACAAAGGGGCGTGTCGCGTGTACGAGACAGCTGTGACGTTACACAGAAGTGTGTGGGGATTGGTTGTTTGCCATCCAATTGCGTGACGTTGAGTGCTGAAGCAACCGTTTATCCCGCCCACACTGCTGCCCAGCTCTCCTAGACCCTGGTACAGCTTTTTGCTGTACGGGTCTGGCTGCGCTAGGCTATTCTTGCACAGCTCCTTAGTTCAGGTGCATTGGAGCAGATCCCCAGGGTCTTCAAGTCAATGAAGCAAAATTCCTGCACATTGTCCACATTTGCAAATCGCTAATTGTATCATTACAGTCTACCGACCTTCATCAAATTGAAACATCACAATTAAAACTTTACAAGTGAGTAGAGTGAGTGGGAGTTTCGCTTCCTAACAAGTGAACCCTGAAATAAAGTGACAGAAACACACTCCGAATTCAGTGTCATTTCCCTCATTAAGTTTCTGTCTGTTTTGTGTATTTGTGTAAAAACTGCGTGAGGAGCCAGCATTGACTAGTCTGGCTTTGCCAGATGTAAGCTCCAAAAAATGTCCTTTGTCGTTCCATCTGGGTCGGGTGTTCTGTCTTGTTACCAGACAACCAGCCAATCAGCAGACAGAGGAGGGATGAGGGAGGAGGAACACACACTTCAAACTCCATTCTCAAAAGTAACCGTTGTAATGTCATGACCAAATGTTAACGAATGGGTAAAATAAGGCATGCATTTCAAATGTCAATGGAGTTCACTCGTCCCTCCAGTAAACCTTTGTGAATTTGCCCATTCCAGACCCTCTGTACGAATGAAATATAGCAGGGTATAGAAAGGCCAGGCTAAGCAGTGACGTCATTCCGTGCCAGGGTTTTAGACTCTCTCGAGTGTCAACGCCGTGTACGACTGGTTTTGCCATTACTTGCTGAGGAATCTACCATCTGTGCTGGCTTCCTTTTTCTTGAGAAAAAGAAAACAACCCCCAAAACCACCTCAGCGCATGCATGTGGACTGAAGGGATGTCCCCCACCCTCTTGACCATCCCTGTAACCACGAGGGCTAAACACATTTACTTCCACCTTTTGAACAACATACACAGTAAAAAACAATGTTAATTCAACACTTAGAGAGTCAATTCAACATCTTCTAGATTGCATTTGGTTCCCAGTGTACTCTTAAGTGTTGAATTAACACAGCACGTTTTTTACTTTGTACAGCCAACATGGGTTCATTTTGGAAATTTGCATTTAGAAGAAGAAGACAAAAAAATGCATGTTGAGGAGACTGCAAAATAATCATAACCATCTGTTGTGGGTTAGGCCATATGACCTAGCAGTGACAGGAGAGAGGCATGGCGCAGGGGGAACACATAAAGCACCAGAGATCTGGCAAAATACAGACAGACATTCTCTTCTGACCCATGTCTTTTCAACTTCTCAACATCTCAACATGCGCTTATTGTTATGCATTAGCGTGTGGACTGACAGAGAGCAGCGACCAAAAATGGAAGCCATTAAAGTACTCACAGCACATTCTCATGATGATGTCCAAGATCTCACAATCCTACAAGAACAACAGAAACAAGTTGCAGAATTTAATTCAGAAATTGCATTTGTGTTACATGGTACATAGTCATGGTCGGTTAAGATGAAACAATTGTACACATCCCCCCCTGTCAAGGTGTAGTAGGACAAAGGTTAGTTAAAGTTCCAATCAACAGAAGTCTGCACACTTGAAATCTTCAAGAATTTCTTGATGGACTTCTGTCAATCATAGGCTGTCATTGAGCACAGTGACAATACATGCATGGAACATTGCGATTTCAAATGGAATATGATCAGAATTCCATTTAAAGCAAGCTCCGGAATATTCAATTTACATGTGCGGAGGACCATTGTGTTACCGAAAAATTTCTACAATATGGACGCATTTGGAAAGAATAACAATTTAACATGACTCACGCCCAAATGCCAAACCGAATACTGCCACCATTCTGTTTAAAATAGTACTGTAATATTCCTCACATGAAACTGCACTTATTGTCAACAACACAAAGACATGCAGTACCATTTGCTCTGCTCGTGGCAGTTCAAGAATGCTCTTGTGAACCCAGTGGTTGTGTAACTATGATAAGAAGCAGATTGCCTCTTTCTTGTGAAAAATTCTGTACACGTGTTAGCTGCCCTCAAAAAGTCAAAAGCAACCATTTGTCACAAAATGATCTCAAGGATGCTTACACTAGTCTTAAAGGACTCCTGGGAATGGCACATTAGTATGACTACAAAATTTGAATTATGGGGGACAATCCAGACCATATGAGCCCTCGTGTATACCGAGAGAGAGAGAGAGAGAGAGAGAGAGAGAGAGAGAGAGAGAGAGAGAGAGAGATAGAGAGATAGAGAGAGAGAGAGAGAGAATTAAGAGAATGCAATAGATAGTGACAGAGATTTGTGGCAGCTTATGCAATAAAGCTTTTAGATGTGATTTACGTCTCCTTTCGTTTTTGGGCTGACAACAGTTTGTTTCTCAGCTGTCAGTGCGTCAGCTGCACCAGAAGTGTCTCTGGAGAAGACTCAGGGAGAAGAAAAGACGAGGCCTGAAAAGACGAGGCCTTAAACTGGTGGCATACTGTACTGCAGGGGTTGCCAACGTTTTTCTTCTGGGAACCAATTTTAAACACAAGAATATTTTCACAGGAAATTAACAGGAAAGGTACAGCAAGTGCATCAGCCATGCGAAGTCAATACTGTGACTTAACAAATTCATATAATTACGTTCACCTTTATCCTCTGCTTTTCGTTGACCGTTTTTAAAGCAAAGTCCTTTTTGTCTGTGGCACCACTGCACTACCTCTGAGACTCCCTTTTAGGGCTCCCGACCCCCAGTTTGCCAACCAGGGATGCATATCTCAAAACCATAGTTGCTAACTGCGTTAGCTACTTTGTTGTTTGCAATGCAATTTCCCATTGGCAACTACCAAAGTTGCTAACTGGCCAACAACTAACAGCTTTCGAGAAACGCAGCCCAGTACTGTAGCACTGTAACTGCAGAGAGCCACAATGTTTCATCTGGAAGATGAGATGGACAGCTTTGGCTTCTCCTCCACAGGCCTGCTGTTCATAAGGCCTTGAGGGAATGCATAGTCCACTACAGCTGCTCTGCAGCCCGTGCCTGCCCCTCATCCTGCACTGCTGTGCTGACCAGCAGGGGAAAAAAGGCCAAAGAAAAGAAACTTTGCGGTCTGGACACAAAAAAAAGAAAAAAAGTTTTGTTTTGCCAAGTATTTTGATTATTGAGAGATTCATTGAGATGTTTCCGGTTGGAATTGCAGAGACTTTGTTTATATCAAACTTTCCCACAGAGGAGAGATAAGGAAGAGAATTGAGTTTCACTCATGTTGGCCTGTGACATTCGGAGTTGGCCACAGAGCTTTTGCTTCACACTGGAGCCGTCCTATGAGTCACTTTTTAGTTGACTTTAATCCGCAAACAATTGCTTTCCCCCGAAAGCAGTGTATTGTGTGTCACAGACAGTCGGGGATTGTGTAGATAAATTGTGAGAAAAAGTGAGAAACGCTCTTCACTTACATCAGATCCAGGAGGTCCAGGTGGTCCGGGAGGGCCCTGCGAATCAGACAGTCAGAGAGACACATGCATGAGACAATGAGATATATAAAAAAGCAAAGATTTGTGGCAGCTATGCCAAGAAAGCTTTTAAATCTGTCTTTAAATCTTTTAAATAAGTCGCTTTGGACAAAAAAATGTCAGCAGAGTGCAATGCAATTCAATGTAAAAAGTGGAGTGGTTTACTTAATGATTTATCACTACCTACATCTATAGGCTACTAGGCCTACATGTTTTTCGACTGAGCAACAGTTTGATTCTCAGTTGTCAGTGTGCCAGCTGCATCAGGACGCTCTCATTAATGTGCATGGAGAAGTGTGGCCTGCATTAGGCTAACATGTCTCTGCAAATGACTGCACTTTATATGGAAATTGCTTAAGGATTTTGCTTAAGATGGCTGAACTGCCAATCAGGAACAGCCACTCAATATCATATTTGGTGTCTCTGATGGAAAATCTGGTCCTCTGATCCAAAATCCATACTTGAAGATGCTTCAAATGTATCTACTTAGCTGAACATAATCAAACCTTGGTGTCCATTATGTACAGCCATTGATCTGTTCCAATTTTGATTCATGAAGGTAATCTTTGATCAGATTTGGGAACTACGAGTTTGTATCTATGACCACTGGAGACCACCACAGAACTACAGTTTACTTTGTTGAACTGACAAGGTGGAAGAGATGATTGTCTTTCCTGTCACAAACAGAAATCCAGTGACCTACAACTTAACTCTTCTGACTGCGTCAGACAAGAAACATTCAAGGACACCAGGCTGAGGTTAGAGGGGCCTGAAAAATTGACTGTGGTGTATGATCTCATCGACAGCCTGGTCTGTCAAAATGACATCCTCACATGCTACCTGGGTCAAAACAAACAAAAGCAAAATCATGCAATGTCATTTGTTTTGTGCTTTTTGTTGTTGTAGCGAGTGTGGAATTAGTGTTGGCGAGCCGCATAGTAACTGTCTTGCTGGAGCGCAGGCCAAATAAGAGCATATTTGAGGCCTGTTGACCAGGAAGGGAAGGGAAGCAACAAGCGCTCCTCTGCTGTTGGAGAAAGTCCAGCGGGAGAGCGCAAGCAGCACTAAATTACACCCTGGGCTCGGGCTCATTCCCACATGCCTAGAGCTCAAGAGCTGTTTATCAAGAGGCCAGACTTGAAAGTATGCTGCCTGACTGAATCATCCCCGGCCTACAAACATGGCGGCAGCTTGTGTGGGTCAGGGTCTCCTAATTAACTCTCTCAGGAAGTACAGTGCAATCGGTACAATCTTTTCCCTCCGGATTTCTTCTTTCTTGCCTTTAGCAACTTTTGATATAACCTTCATTGAGTAGTTTGTTCTTGTTGCTGAGCAGTGGTTCCCACTCTCCACGTTCAAAGCTAATTGAGGGATGACAGAATTGTTTTTTTTGCCCAACACTACATGATTAACGTAATGACACAATCTCTAGTGTCTTGCCAAGTGTCAGTAACAGCTCAGGCGGTGTACAGTAATATAATTAATTTGATTGTGCAAGATTCAAGATTTCTACACACTCTCAAGCTAGCGCCAAGAACTTGCTATTTTTTGGTCTTTGACTGTTCAGAAAGTATTCTCCAACTTATCAGCACATAAAACCATCTGGTGATTAAAGATTACATCAATAACCCTTACTCTACTAATTTGAGCAGAATAAGTGCAATTATTCAAGTGCAATTATTCAAGAACTCCATAAATCTGTAGCCTCTTAATGTGCACTGTTCCGCCAGTGGAACGCTGTAATAGCCATCGAAAAGACAACACAACTACAACATCACACAGAGCATTTAGTAATACATTGGTCGTTGTCATTCTGGTGACAGTACATTTATAACAGAGGCCATGTCTTAAGAGATTACAGGTGCTAATCGAGTACCTTGACATGTTTTCTTGCCATTAGAGCCCAATATAAACATGCACTGGGTGTGTTTTAAGGGGCATGAGGTTCAAGAGGAAGTTCCATGCCCCGGGTGAACTGCCTCCCACCTGTCTGCTGCCTCTTTACAAGGCTGGAGTGTTGACAATAAACGTGTGCGGCTGTGTGAGGTGGTCGTCTGGGCGCTGTCATACTTACAGCTGGGCCCTCAGGACCTCTGTGTCCTTTCGCTCCTCTCTGTCCTGGGCGTCCTCCCTCAGTGTTCTGTAGGATACAAGGGGAAAAAAAGGTCAAGTTTATTCATTTGGCCATTTATTTGATTCTTTATTGGGGAAAGCGTACAAGCAGTGGCGGAACAAATGTATACAGGGCCCTGGGGCAAAACACCGATACGGCCCCCCATACAGCCTGCTAAGCTCACAATAGGGCCCCAACTGTCAGTACGCCAGGGCCCTGGGCCCAGGGGCAAGTGCCCTGCTCGCCCCCCCTATAGCTCCGCCCCTGCGTACAAGGTAAAGTTCACATCAGCCAACCTGCATGCTGTCAATGACTGGTACCACATGATCCAGAGTTGTTGACTTTAAGCTAGTTCTCTCTATATCCGACTGTGCTATTAGACTAGATGCAAATGTCATTCTCTGGCAACCACAATGACCAAATATTTACTGTCTACCCGCAACAGTCGGGTCATGAATGCTACCTTTTCATATCTTATAGATAAAAGTCATGTGTGATTAGGCTAAATGGGAAATCCTCTTTTCTTGTAACCCTTAAAGTTGCCTATGTCTTATGTTAAACTATAAAAAAGCCAGCTTCCAGAGATTACAAGTGGCCTATAATGATGCTTTGAGGATACTTCTAAGAAGACCTAGATGGACTAGTGCAAGTGAGTTGTGTGTGAGCCATGGAGTCAATACACTGTCTGCATTATTGAGAAATATAATGTATAGATTCATCTGTAGGCTGAATGACTCTAAAAACCATAATGTTGTTGCAATGATAAACATTTCATACAGTGACACTCGCTGCACATCCCAGTTTTGGAAGCACTGGTATAAGTGTTTACTGTAAGAGAGTCAGTATGGTTGTTTTTTAAAGTTTATTTTTATATTGTTTGTATGCTCTTCTATATTTGTTATATGTCTGTATGTAGTCTTGTCCTGTTCTTGTATCTTATCTGTGTTCTTTGCCTGGATGGACCCAGAGTCTGTAATAAAGCAATCAATCAATCAATCTTATATCCCCTTTCACGGGAACACACAGCAGTTGGATCGTGACTGCTTTTAAGCTATAGGGAAAGAAAGGAGTCACCGGAGCATCTTCAGATGTGGACGTTTACTTGTTTTATTGGGCAAGTGCCAAGACTAACGTTTCAACGTTCTCACGTCTTCTTCAGAGTCAAACACGATAACAATGCAATGCGTGATTTAGGCTAGATGCAAATCCCCTTTAATCGTAATCCTCAAAATCAAACTTAATGTTCCCAAACAATTTCCTCTATCATGGCTACCCATCAGCAGCACGGTGTAAGTGGTGACTGCTTTTGAGCTAGTTTATAGCTAAACAATAAAAGATGCGAAATTCCTTTTCTCGTAAGCCTCCTTTCTCATGTCTGTACAGTATGCCTCATGTCCTTAGATGACTTCATCTGTCAAGTCCACCCCCACCAGCAGCAAGTTCCTGAATGAT
>NC_085868.1:24464775-24484775 GCF_034702125.1 Engraulis encrasicolus
ACGTCATCTACCCATATATCTAAAGACAGTCTGATCAGAAATCGAGCTGGGTGCTGCTGCTAAACTACATTACCCATAATGCAATACACACGTTTCGCCATACAAGATATCACATCATAGCACCTTAAATGTATTCATATTCAAATCTGTACACGATAGGACAACAGTCTACACCAGTGTTTCTCAAAGTGGGGCGTAAGCCCCCCTGGGGGGCGCGGAGGCATCTCAGGGGGGGCCTGTGACATCTGATTTTGAGGTTTGTCCCCCAAGGAAATGATTTCCTGTCTCGACAATAAGTCAATAAGCCCTCACCAACATTATGCATGAATTTGAAAAGCATAGGAAATGAACACACATCTGCATTCAACTGCAGTCCCTCTTTGTTTAATAACACCAGTCACCTTTCCTTTGATTCTGTGCAGCGATCGCAAAATCTGTTTGCGTGCGTAGTACTGTGTATTGCCAGGGGGGCTCGGAAGCATTCAGACCCTCTGAAGGGGGGAAGGATGGAAAAAGTTTGAGAACCACTGGTCTACACAAACTACATTATAGACTATATATACTGTACCCATAAGACAACAGTCTCTACACAGACTACATTTACTAGACTGGTAAAAAAAAACCCTGCAATGAATAACATTGCTTATGATAACCATCAAGCTGCATGCTTCAAGCACTAAACACACCAGTCTATGACCTCTGGAATATCGTAACAGTAATTGCTTTTGAGACTGGGATGCAGTGCGATAATAAGCCCCCCAACATATGGACTTGCAAGCCCCATGGGGACCCGGGTTCCCGTCCGCCCTGGGTCATGTCCCAATCCTGCTCAATCTCTCTCTCTCTCTCACTTTCTTCCTGTCATACTCTTGACTGTCCTATCAGCAATAAAGACACAAAACCCCGTAAAAAAAAGACAGAAACAGATTCCAAGCAAATGCCTCTGACCATCCACTGTCCAATCAAACTTTCCCAAATCAATTGATTAAGTAACCAAGTGTCCAGTTTTGTACATCTGATCCATGCATGTGTTAGTGCAGTGAAGGTATTATTAATGCTGTAACCAGTCAGCTGAGGCGGCATGACTTAGAGAGCACACCATGAGGGGCTTTGCTGATGTTTTTGCCACGGACACACAGTATAAATGCAGTGTTAATTCAACATGCAGAGAGTACTCCTTGACCAAATACACTATAGAAGATGTTAAATTAACTATTCAAGTGTTGAATAAACACTGTGTGGTTTTTTCTTTACTGTGTAAGCTCTACGGTCAACACAACAGTTCTGCCCAGATGATCTGTTCCTATTCTCAATATCAAGCCAATGCCAGGCCCACCTAGTGCAGTGTCCTTCCAGTCCTTGCTTGAGAAGCCACTTCTTCTCCTCTAATGTCCTCCTCATCTTGTTCAAACAGTGAATGACAATTACCATCTGGGTCCTTCTGTGCATAAGCCCTCCAGCTGAATCCAACTCAAAATCCTGCTTTTTCACTCAGTGCCTACTGTTTTGACCTTGCGCCTTGTGAATGCTTGAGTCGCTTATTTGACTTCTTTTCCATTCAGGGGGAAGTGTTCAACCAGTTCCTGCCCAGGTGACTGACATCTTAAGGGTAGAGATGACAGTCATTTAGGCTATAATTACTCCAAAAGTCTTTCTGTTAACATGTGTAGTACCAACACGGCGGGGGCACACCAATCCATGCCATAGCAGTTGTAACAAACTACCGGTACTGGCTATTCAGCTATGAAAATAATCTTCACCAACCTTTGACGACTTGAGCCTTTTCTAGCTGCCTCATTAATGGCTGATGACTAATGTCTACATTCCTCAAAAAACAACATGGCTCAGAGACTATGGAGTAGCACCATCTAAATGCCTGATTTACGTGCAGCTGTAAAAACAACCCAATGTTATAACCTACCTACACACGCCAATTACGGATTTGCACAGGAACAAATTACGGTTTCCTAATTAATCCCTCTGTTTGTTTGTTTAGAATGTGAGAACACAGAGTTTGAGAGGCTTCTCAGATTAAGCCACAACTTCACTGATAAAATACAGACGCCAGGGATTATAGGCGAACAGCAGGAAGTTAAGATCCAGAGGTTGTACTTTACATGACTCCCCTACGATTTAACTGAGCTATTTGAATAGCCTACATATGGTAGGCCTATTATGTTTTCCATTTAAATGATTTTTATATCAGCTTCTCTTTCTGAATTGCTGCTTGTAATCCTTAATCTGACTCTGACACTTTGAAACGTCAAAATCTGCAATTCTTTGCTCATTCACATGCGCATGTTACTTCATTCCTATTGTTGAAACCAACCAACACTGCCTTCATCACTTTGCCTTGAGTGACACAGATGTGGATAGGGGAAACTGTATGAAAAAAGATCCTAAGCTCTGGAACAGCGAAAGAAAGAAGGAAAGGAAGAAAGAAAGGAAGAAAGAAAGAAAGAAAGAAAGAAAGAAAGAAAGAAAGAAAGAAAGAAAAACAGGAAACCGAATACTGCTTGTGAAGCAGAACAACAGCCGGATGAAAAGCCATGAAAAAAGCAACATCAAACACACAACATTGGGCAACAGGCAACATCAACCATAGGGTAATAACTGAGTGGTTTGGGCTGTTTTCCTTGGAGCACAACAAATGGGACTAATCCCCAAAGAGAACTGTTGGTTACTTACAGTCCCAAAAAAATCTCTCAAATGATTATGTCAACATAATAGTGCATTGGGTCTGGTTGTGTGTATCATAGAAAAGCTGTGACTGTCCAACAAAGACCCTTCACCAAAGGCAAACATATGCTAGGTTACCTAATCACATGGCAATCTCAACATCTGTAATGCATAAGAGATCAAAGGCTCGGCGCAATGGCGCAACATCCCTCTTGAAAGCATGTTGTGGGTTAGCAGGTTGAGTTCTTGTCTGGGTCATTTCCTTGGATGGATTCTGGAACCTTTTTTGAGTGTGACATCATAAGTGGTTGACAGTTTCGATATGACATCATTGGTCTAGGTGTGTCCAGGGGCTGACACGGTTGGCCGTCATAGTCATATGATAGGCGGCCCGGACGCATGAACTGGTCGCCATATTGGTGAGGGCATAACTAGTAAACAAATCAAGGTCAGTGGTGGGTAAGAATTACTGCAGGCTGACAAACACTTGTGGATCTACTGCAAAGTAATTTCACGACCAATGCACTTCGTTCACTTTTGAACAGTTACATTTTGACCCGCAGCAATCGTGATTTGTAAACTCATTCAACATGCTACATAAACTTCCTGCAATATACTACAATAGGTATACAGTACAAAAATGATTGACTACATTTCCTCATACAGAGGTGCAAGACATGTCTGGGCCTACAGTGCGGGTCCAACTTCACATACCTTCATTTGAAAATTGTCCAACCAAAGCACTGAGGCATGATCATGCATTGCACATATTTCACAGTGAATGTTTCCTAGGGAACAAGCACAACATTCTGCACACATCCAATCGCATACATCATTTCCCTGTGCACATACAGTGCAGTACATGCTGCCTAAATGTTCACAACGACAGCAGAACAGTTTGGAGCAAAGCCATCATCACACGCAGCAAGCCTCATTTGCTCTTAGAAAAGAACAGAAAAGGACTCAGAACAGTGGACCACACATCCCCTCAACATCTGCACTCCAGTAACCCTCTCAGGGTCCATTTGTTCTTGCCAGCGCTGCGTTGAGCTAAACGCAACTGGCAAAAAAATGTTAAATGATGAATACTAAATGGCAACGTCAATAAACTGGACTGTCTCAGAGTAGGAGCAGGTTCGCACACTAAATGAGACAGTATAGGTCAAGCACAAGGAGCACAGAGCAGAGTAGAGCAGACATTTCAGGTTGCTGCCATCATCAGTGCTCTCTGTGCTCACCACACAGGTCCACGCACCTTCTCATTTTTCTAAACATCTAGAGAGCAAACAATGCCCTTGCCTCCCAATTAACTAAACTGAGAACAACGACAACTTTCCACGACAGGGTCAAGCAGGCTCAGGCTCAGTATGCCTGGAGTGAGCCACTGCTGCTTTGGCAAGATAGCGTATCTCCCATTTCCTTCCTTTGGCTCTAGAATTGAGTTTTTTGGTCATCGCTGCATAAACAAACGAAGCAGACGGACAAACACCGTCTCCGTCTGTTTACATGTTTGCTAATCTAACTTGAAAAAGGGGGCAACTCCCATTTTCTAAAAGTCAACAAAAAATTGAAATGGCACGTTTGCACAAAACCACCGCATAGATGTCCCCTCGCAAAAAAAATTCCTTGCAGTGTTGTGCATCCATTCCAACCACATAGTCAGCGCGTCACACGACACAGAGCTTCCATGCGCAAATCATCTAGTAGGACCTGTGTGTGTGTGTGAGAGAGATGTTTTCTATCCTGTGCATGTGGTCATATTGGGATCTATCCACCAGTAACATCCAAAGAAATAAAAAGAAAAGCCAAGCACGCACTGCACAGAGCTCTACTGCTGTTGTTTTCAGTCTTGAGGAGAAGCATGCCGAATATGAAGCGTGTGGGATATATTACGGGAACAGATGAACACATTGTCTCTCCATATTGAAATTCTTGGCAACGATGGATTTTCAAACCTTTGGATTTTCAAAGCCAACTCAAAGCAATCTGTGCTCAATCTGTGAAGGCGTACTACTAAATGCAATGATGGTAGATATATAGATTCCTTAACTGTTCATTTAGGGAAGTTTGTTTTCACAAAAAAACTGTATTCTACTTCATGTGTTGTTCATGAAAAAACGATTTACGTAAGACAATGAAAACAAACTGTATAGTCCAGTGTAGAGAAGTGAGATCGAGTCATTGAGCTACAGTTTGACTATTTTATTCTTACATGCTCTTTTAGCGAGAGCACTTTCTCTCCATAAATCCATAAATCTACGCAGAATGCACTCCCGAAATAAGAGCCATAAAAGAATGCCATGCATACGCTCTGACCCCAGCTTCCTTGCTGTCATGGCAACGGAATACACACAGCTGCTAATGTTCACAGCTTTAGCCACCATCTTCACACCAGAGGAGGACTGCTGTTGCTGGAGAGTCGTGTCTGACCTTATTTTCCAACACCAGGCTGTGTCTCAAATCGGTACTGTACCCCGTAAAAATGCAGAATGCAGTGTTAACTACAGAAGTAACCTCTTTGTCTTGTATTTGGTCCCAGAGTACTCTCTAAGTGTTGAATTAACTTTGATTTTTTTCACTGTATAGGAATGATTTTGGGGAGGCAAAATAGAGTCTGATAACAGCAGGGTCTGATAACACTTCATTTTAGAGGAGAGAAGGAGATAGGGAACAGGGAGACGGCGCAGCGAGGGCCTGACATTTGGGAGATAAAAAGAGAGTCCAAAATGCAGAGAGCAAGTGGTGAGAGAGAGAGAAGTGAATTAAGAGATCATGAGTGAAGGGAGAAAGAGAGAGAGAGAGATAGAGACAGAGGCAGAGACAGAGACAGCGAAAGAGGGGGGGAGAAGGGAAGAGAGGAGAAAGGGAGGAGGGTCAGACTGAGAGAGAGAGAGAGAGAGGGAGGGATAGAGGTTGCAGATGAGTCATATAGTGGAGTTTCACAAATGTCTGATTCATTGCAAAATAGACTCACATCCAGTCCGGGGTCTCCTGGCTCTCCATCGTCTCCTTTGGGCCCGGGCGTGCCTGCGGCTCCCTGGGGAGAGAGGAATAAGACACTAGGTAGCTGTTCCACACCACATGCAAACTGTACCAGGGTTACCACTAGCCTGATTATCAGACTTTTGAGACTTGGTCTGATCAAGAGCATAACAATTAACATTTACCAAACCGCATGGTTGACAAGCCACCCTTGGCTTGCTAATGGTTGTTTGCTTCCAGACAGAGTGGGAGGAGTTCCCGATTTTTCAGGAACCCAGAAAGCACTTGCATTACTCTTGACCTGGGCCTCGTTTCCGAAAGGGCCTTAAGTACTACTTAACGCTACGTGCTACTTAAGTTCACACGTAACACCATCGTAGAGCTCACGGAGCATTTCCCAAAGCCAACCATCGCAGGTTGACACGTAACTCTAAGACAAATCCACGAGTGGTCTGGGGTAGTCTTAACGCGCTAAGATTGATCGTAACGGCATGGCACAGTGGAGACACCCACAGGATATGAAGGGAAAAGAAGAAACTTGCGCATAAGATTGCTGTTTTAAGACGCGAGTGGCATGGCACAGTGGAGACACCCACAGGAAAAGAGGAAACTTGCGCTTCAAGTTGATGTTTTAAGACGGGAGTGTAAATATCATGGCACCACAGTTAACACTGTAACAAAAATAAGAAGGTAACATTAATTGTGTAAGTGTATAAAATAAATGTGTTTGGGAAATATTTTACTGGCAGTAAAATAGTTCAGCTGTGTTTGATAAATCAGGGCATTATTAAACTGTGATCAATCATAATTTGTGTGGGTGCTTCGTGAACAAGAACACGGCATCCACACGCAAAATAAATAGGGAGCTTCGGCGACCAGAGACAAGAGTGGTGATGTCGGAAGGCCACTATCGAAACATTAAAAAAAAGAAAAACGGTCAACGAGTCGTTGCGCCCTCTTTCATTTTCAAGTAGCCTACCCTAAGAAAGGGAAGGCGACGCAGAAAATACAGGACAGTTGTAGGCTAAGGCTAAACTATGACATAAAAAAGGCAGCGATGGGGATTCGTGTAGATTTTTTGTTTTAATAACAGCAGACTGCCGTACAAAATGTTCCTCACAGTTGTTAAAGCCTTGAGTAGGCCTACACGGTACTTTGCGCGCCGCTCCCCAAATGCGCATCCCAATTTGGAACTCCTAGGCCTACTTGTCTTCTGAAATATTAAGCACGGTAGCCAACTGCACGCGCTTTGTCTGGTTTAACGGCGTAGCTCATGGTTTTGCATGATTTCATTGTGTGTGTGCATTTGCATTTATTTCATTTGCCAACAATAACTCCTGTCGATAGTTGCAAACTGCTACAAATGTAGTCCCACCCTTATAGAAAACAACTTTTGATACTGACACACGCCTTACATTTTGTAAATGGTTTAGCAGCATGACGGCGCAGTTCACTCCGAGGACACTTCAGCACCACATATGTGGACAGCGATCCTTAAGAGCGACGCTACGAATGATCTTAGAGGCTGTGCACGCGCGTTCATGTACGAGTGTCTTTGGGAAACAGTCGTAGGAAATCTAAGAACATTCGTAGGATCACTGGTTAACGACACACGTAAGGCTAAGAACAATCGTTATCGGGAAACGAGGTCCTGACTGGTAGCAACGTTGAAAGTGTTGCGTCAATAGGAGGGCACGGCCTGGCTAGGTTACCCCAGCACCTTACAGTTAAGTCAGCCACCTTGACACCTACCACCTTGACCTAATACCCAGAAAAGATATTGTGAATGTAATTGAATCTCATTTCTAAAGGTTCTTCACGAAAAAAATGTGTAAGCTTTGTATTTTTGTTTTCACAGCCTATTTCATTTGCAAACTGCAAAACAGCATTCCATCGACGATAGTCGAATGTCTCTGACACTGGCTTATCCCCAACCACCTTGACTAACAAATATTCTGCAGGAAACACTGTGTGCTGTGCATCGCTACTATCTCCGGGTCTACATGGTTGGAATTCAGCCGGCACGGCCCCCATAAATCCCCACGAGTTCAGGCATTAAGAGTCAGAGAGAGGAACCACGCCTAGGCCAGCAAGAAAGGAGAGTTAGACGCGTCACTATAAAGGAAATGGCAGCGGCTGATTGGCTCTGCAAAATGTACGCGTGACTTGAGTCTTCCTGGCAGAACTAACGTAGGCTACATATCTTACACATCTGCTACCAGAGAAGCACGGCCCTTATCTTTTCATTAAAAAGTATGTCTCTCGTCTCGTCCCACACATGAATCACACGTCCCATAACTTTATTAGAAACCTAAACACGAGCCTGTATGACCCCAGGGCTTCATGTTAGTAACACAAACATAAATTGAGCCCCTCTTCCCTCCCCCTTATTAACACTATGGCAGTTATGTAGGAAACCTGGAGATTTACGGATGCTCTGGGATGACGGGATGTGTGAAGGAGTCGACTTGTGTGCTTAAATTAGACTTATATAGGCCTTGTACGGACGGGCGTACTGTAAGCGAGTAAGTTCTAAACACATAGATGCTGTACGCATGTGCTCACTGAATAATAAAGTCAATTACGTAAGAGTATGAGTCATTGCAATAGTAAGTGACCCCAGCACCACATTTTTCTAAGTAGCCTATACATTTGAATCTACATTCAGGCTTATTGCTTACATTTTTTTCCCTTTACCTCTTGGGGTTAGTCTAAATAGAGGGAAAATATGTGCAGGTACATGTAGCTTGTTTCATGGTAATAGCAGTACTAGATCAAAAATGATTATACATACTGGGATTCCAGGCAATCCTTCCTGGCCACGATCGCCCTGAAAGAAAAACAAAAAGCAAGAAAGAGATGTTTACTGAATGCTCCTTAAACTCTGCTTCTTAAACTCTGATCAACATCTCTTGTGATAACGAACCTGGTATCCATGACACCCGACAGTTCCGTTACCAGGAGCACCATCTTCTCCCTGAAAAATTGAGAGGAAATTTTTTTTTATCAACTTCGTTTGTTATGCGACTTACAGTAATTCATCTTCCTTTCCGTTTGGCCTTTACAGACGCGTGTGTTGATGTAAAAGATTCACACTGACTGCTGGACCACGCAGACATTCCTTCACTGTAGCCTTTCCACAAACCTCTCAGGCCAGGCGTGGGACGTGCAGCTGCTAGCTACAATTTTGACAACAGAGGAAATGAGGATCTTAGTAGAGTAGTGTTTCTCAACGGGGGCGGTACAGCCCCCCAGGGGGGCGATGGGGAGCCACAGGGGGGCGTTGAGAAGGATACAGTTGAGAGGGGGCAGTGCCTAGTTGTCATTTGGGGCATTAGTCCATTTCATCTTTTAATACTAAGGGGGGTGTTGAGAGCCTTATGATGAGGTCAAGGGGGCGTTGGGAGGCTTTAGATGAAGTCGAGGGGGCGTTTGTTCAAAAAAGATTGAGAACCACTGTAGTAGTGGATGAATATACTGTACAGTACAGCGTCCTCTCCCCAAAAAGGCCTCTGTCTCCTGAAGCTCTTTTGAGAAAAGAAGGCTCTTACTGGATCATTACTGGATCATTTGATTGTTTAGAAACATCAGATAAATCTCCTCATTGTCCATTCCACAAGCTTTGTTTTGGTCAGCCGACCTTCTTCCATTAAGAAGGTCAAATGACTGAAATGTGGTGATTAAAATGGTTGTTACAGTACGTGTACGGCCTGGAGATGTGGGACTGCTTTGGGGATGATGGGGTGGGTGAAGAAGTCAACTTGTGTGCTTAGACTTCTTGGACTTACTAGACATAGACTTGATGGATGAACGATAACCTCACTGTGGAGATGTCCAACACACATATACATTTTTCTTCTTGGAGGATCAACCTACCCTCTCGCCCATAAGTCCTCTGTCTCCTGGAGCTCCTTTGATGCCTCTGGGTCCTCTCGGGCCCTGATGGGAGAGAGGGGAGAGATGGGAAATGTAGTTACATATATGTGGTTGTTGTTGTAGTAACATGACTGAAGCGGTTAGAGGGAGGTAGCCTGCATGTCACTACTTATCTCAACATGTCGTCAATCATGAACAGATGGGAGGCGGCAATGTGCAGGCCTGTGTTTGTAGCCTACACAGTGTTGAGAGTTGAATTTAACATTCTAAGTGTTGAATTATACTGAAGTTTACTTTGTATCCTCACTTCTTGGGAGAGAGAGAGAGAGAGAGAGAGAGAGAGAGAGAGAGAGAGAGAGAGAGAGAGAGAGAGAGAGAGAGAGAGAGAGAGAGAGAGAGAGAGAGAGAGAGAGAGAGGGAGGACAGAATGTATCCTTCCTTACCTCTGGTCCAGCTTGTCCTTCATCTCCACGGTAACCTGGAAGCCCTGCCCGACCAGGCTCACCCTAAATGACAAAAAAAGAAAATTCTTTTTAAACTTGAACATCAGATATATAAAACAATGGGCATTATTGGGCAACTTTTACTGCCAGGGACTTCAGGCTAACTCTGGTACAATGCATGGAATGGCAACATTTGTGTTTTAATTCCCTTATAAATTGAAATTGAATTGAATTCTTAAAACAAGTCACATGAAGTTGTGATCAACAGTTTAAATAAAGTTTAAACTAAGTTTAAATAAAAAAATCGGTATGTTTTTATTCATCGTTCATCATTCATTTGTAACAGTTTGCTCATGCTTATGCTAAATGCTTTGGGGGACAGATATCACCAGAGCACAGTACAGTGTTTGGGCAGAGCAACAGATAATCTAATTGCCTTCAAATTCCAGAAAATGCTTGGATAACATCAGAGAATTGCGAATAGGAAAGGAGAACACTGCTATCCATTCAGGTTTAATTAAAATCCCCACCGCTCACCAAAAACGCTTAAAGGAAACAAAACTGATACTGTGGTTAATTATTTCTTCCCTAAAATGAGTCAGGGACCTCTGAATAGAGCCACAGTGAGGGTCTGTGACTCAGAAGAAGGGAAATATGATGTGTATTTTTCTTTTTTGTAATGCCTAACTTTAACCGGTGGCTGGGTACATCTAAAACATGGAAGAATTGCATAAGCAAAATGGAGGATGGAAAGAACATTAGCCGTTGTGATGAATTAACAGACTCCTCCACATTTCCATTTCTTCGGGGGAAGCAGGGCAAGCCGTACGCCCACTCATACTGGAAAAAATGGCAGCCAAAAAAAAGAAAAAGGGAAAAAAAGAACACCCTTCAGAAAAAAAGAAACCCTCTGCTCACTGTTAAATTTTTGTCAGGCTCCACCCCATAGAGTGGTGTGACGGACAGCAACGTTCACAAATAGCAACTGAATGAATGAAAGAACGAAGCCAAACATTTGGAGGGGAGCCAAACCTTTCTTGTAAAGATCGGGTAACGCTAAACAGTGCTGTACATGCACAGCTGTGCTGTGAGAGAGAGGTACTCAGCGTCAGCTCACTGTACATCGGATGCCCAAGGGGAAGCCCATGCAAGGAAATGCCATCAACTCACTTGCCATCCTCTTTAGTTAGTGTTTCTTAACAGGGGCTCTACAGAACAGCAAGGAGCCCTTGGGGGGCGTTGAGAAGAAGTGTGATGAAGCGGCCCGCACACTGGGTATTAACTTACAAACGGCCGTATGTAAAAATGAAATAAAGTAGTTTTGGAGTTAATACCCAGTGTGTGGACCACTTCATCACACTGTTCACCACTTTTTGTCTGGCACCTGGATTACTACTTGTGGATGTGCACACCCCAACTTCCAAACATGGGCGTTGAGAAGAAGTCAACTGAGCAGGGGCATTCAGTTGCAAATGGGGAGCATTAGTCTATTTTATTTTTAATACAAAAGGGGGCATTGGCAGGCTCGTGATGAGGTCCAGGCGTGTCAATAGTGTGTGTGTAATTCCACCCGTACCAAGCCTAACACAGCTAATCGCCTTCACACCTTCAAAGCTAGGTGGTAAATGGGGACAGGGGCCTGAGATCATGGGTCTAAGTGCTGGCCATCCAGCAGTCCCCCCGCTGTCCAGGAAAGCTACAGAGACCTGTTGGCCCGAAGTACACAGTGGTTGTACCCTACCCTGCTAACTGTCCTACCAAGCCATTACACCACACCACAGTGGTGCCCCTGGGGGTTATGATTTGGGTTAGGGAGCTATGTTCACACCCTACTGTACATATCGTTACGGGCAGCCATGTCTTGTCTTAAGGTCAGAGGGTGTCAAGTTCCAATCCCACCCTTACCTCTCCTTACACCTCCATCCATGGCATTGTCCTTGAGCACGACACCTTAACCCCATATTAGTCCAGGGACTGTAACCAATACCATGTAAAATAACTGTAAGTCATTTTGGATAAAAGCGTCAGCTAAGTGTATTGTAATGTAATGTACTGCATTGGTGGGAGGACGCTACTGTATTTCTAGAAGCAGCATATCTTGGCAGAAGAGCGGCAATGGTGCTTCTAGAGTAGTGGCGGGTGGTGAAGGTAGGATGTTGTTACGATAAGTCACTGCACAGCAGGGTGAGCTCACTGGCTGGTCTGTGTCATGGCCTCTTTGTTTATACTGTATCTGGGCCCATTCTTGGACCTGAGTCTTTCAAAGAACCACTGTTTGTCAGAGCTCAACTAAAATTGGAATTTTACCTCAGACTTCTTTCTTTGGTTTTCACACTTTAGGCCCATAGTGCCATCGTGTCAACATCTTTAAGGTGTTCCTTATCCAAAATGTGGGTTCCCAATTTTGGTTTGTGTTGCACAATTCTTGGCAACTTGTCAAGTAAGCTACATACTCTGAAGCAAAGGTAAACAGCTGGCCTTTGTTTAGTTCCTGTATATACAGGATTGTATGCAAACTATGTAGATGTCATCACATTTTATCCTTACTTAACTTCTGAAGGACAACGCCACCACTCACCTCTCGGGGATCTCAGTCTCAGTCGCCTTCTGGAATTCTACTCTACTAGCAGTAATAGGCTCCATATGGGGTCATTCTAGAATGCAGGGAGAACTCATAAATCCAATCCCTTTTTCAGTCCTACCCTCAAATCCAATGGATATGGCTCAAATGTCTAATTGAAGAGGTAGCCTAGGTTTCCTCTTTGTTCTTCCCCCCTACCTGTGACCTTGGCGAAGGTTATCTGGCCTTGCCTCTTGCAGGTCAAAGGTTGTGGGAGGACTCGGAAATGCCTTAAGATGAGGCCAACCCCGACATGACCTGCCTTCTTCATTCTTTGTCAATGACATATACTTGAAGCTCAAAACGGAATGATCTTTTTCAGATGGCAGCAGTTCTTTAGCCTACTTCCTGTGACGCCACAGAAAATCTCACGGGTCATTTAGGTCATCAGGTGGGAAAATTAGGCCTTTCGATCTACCGAACTTTTCTCTGCGGATTATTGACCAGAAGGCCTATTAGAAGAAATTAAAACATGGGGCCACCTCAACTTTTGCCCAGCATTCAATATGGCCGCCATTTTCCATAAGGGAAAAGAACAGAATAGTACTGAAAATAGTTAATCTTTCATGAATATCACTTTATAGTACAGTGTAATAATGCATGAAAACAAGTCATTTTGGAAAATGGCGGCCATATTGAATTCTGGTTCGGTAGGACGAAAGGCCTAATTTTCCCACCTGATGACCTGCCTAATTCTGTCATCTTCCCAGGATTTTGGAGTCCAGTCTAGGTAATTTCTCCCACCCCATCTTCCTCTCACTTACTTACTTTCTCTTGTTTACTGTCACTACCTCTATATGTAACAAAGGCACAAAAGCCCCAAAATATCTTTCTTTAAAGTTGTTTTTAGGGGCTTGTATGTCTTTATCTGGTATAGGACAGTGTGAGATGGTGGCGAGTGGGAGAAAGACATGTCAGAGGATCAGGAAACGACCTCAAGCCAGAATCAATCCCGGGTCCCTGGCGTAACAGCATGGTGCCTTAGCCATTTAAGCTACGGCCAAGCCCATAAAATATCTTTTTTTTTTTCAAATCAAGAGGTTTAATGGTTCAGGTTCTTACTGGATCTCCGTTGGCTCCAGCAGATCCCTCCCGTCCTGGCTGCCCACGGGGTCCTGGATCGCCCTGTAAGGACCAAAAGCGAAATCATTAAACATAATAAACAAAAATAAAATAAAAAACATCAACAAAATATTATTTTTTGCACATCCTCCTCCTTGGATCTATCCCTATTTGGATGAAAGGTTTTTTTTTTTACTTTATTGTGGCAAAACATGTGACCAAGGAGGTTTTGAAACATGACGACTTTGAAGTTTGATGAGGTTTGCTCACAACAGGCCAGAACATAGCCTAAATGCTTATGGAAACAAAGAGAAGAAGAGATTTGTGGAGGGAGCCAAAGTGTGCAGACAGACAGCTGTTTGTGTTTTATACTGATGAGTGCCATCCTCTTTTTCATAGAGGTTGCTCATGTGACCACATGGGTCGGCAACGCCTTTTTCCCCGATCGTGGGCAAATCCAATTCTAGTGCTTGTCAGATAGTAGTCTGGGTCCGCCAATCCAAGTCGTGTAAACAAGAAAAAAAACAGACCTAAGGTGAGGGCAATGACGTCACCTTGGCAATCTCTATTCTGCAGTGCCACAGATGTTCACACACATGCAGAATCTCTTCCATGTCTTGAAGCGACATGGCATTATTTATGGATATATATGCTCACTGCAATACCTAGTCCAACCCTCTCCGGAGGGCCAGGTGTATATAGCCTGATTATCATCGACGTTCAAATCTCTTCGAGGCTTGGTCTGACCAAGAGCATAACGATTAACATGTCCCAAACAGCATTTCCCAAACGCCCTCCCTTGGTTTCCTTATGGTTGTTTTCTTACCAACTAAGTGGGAGGAGTTCCCGTATTTTCGGGAACTCAGAAAGTACTTGCATTGCTCTTGACCTGACTAGTTGCAATGCTGAAAGTGTTGCGTGACTAGGAGGGCACAGCCTGGCTGAGGTGTATACAGGCTATGTCATTCTGGATAGTACAACAGAAAGAATGCGGTGTACTTACGGGCTCTCCCCTTGTTCCTCTGTTTCCTCTGGATCCTTGTTCACCCTTCTCTCCTACGTCTCCCTGTTAAAAGACAGTATCATGATTGCCATGATTCTATACATTTTGTGCAAAGAATGAAGTTACTGTGTAGCTGTGTTTAAATGGTAAGAACAAAACGTTTACTTACCGGTCCGCCTTTGTCTCCATCAGTTCCAGGAGGACCCTTTGGAAAGGACACAAAAACAAGATGATTATTATGGAATTTTAATCATAACCAATTCTTACAACAGAGGACAAATATGCTGATCATAAAAAATGCAAATACAACTCGTCTCTCTCTCTCTCTCTCTCTCTCTCTCTCTCTCTCTCTCTCTCTCTCTCTCTCTCTAGTTTGGCCTAGCCTTGGCCCCTGTGAACGTGTTACACACAACATACACAGACACTCCATCACATGGGGCCTGAAAAGTAAACAGACTGAGCGAAATACTCACATCGTCACCTCTCTCTCCTTTCTCCCCATCTGATCCTCCTGGTCCTTTATCTCCCTGCGGGCAAAGGGGAAATATAAACACGTGAGACATACAAATTATCGTGGACATGCAGCAGCACAGGAGGACAGTTGTGGAATACTTACTGTGAATCCTCCCTCCTTTGGCCTTTGCAAACCCATGGACGCAGACACCCACATGCGCAAGCTCTCACGCACGCACACACATGGACGCACGCACGCATGCATGCACGCACGTGCACACACACGCATGCGCGCACGCACGCACGCTCGCACACGCACACGCACACGCACACGCACACGCACAAACACACAAACACACACACACACACACACACACACACACACACAAACACACACACACACACACACACACACACACACACACACACACACACACACACACACACACACACACACACACACACACACACACACACACACACACACATACATACATACATACATACATACATAACACCCACTTTCCTACAAAGCCAAAAGATGGTAACTGCTGTGCATGTTTTGTTCAAATTATTCCAGACAATTACCTTCATAACACGTCTACCGTCTTTTGATAAAATGACAAAGGATCAATAATAATATTGCAAAAACAGAGATTGCAGTGTTCATCATAGCTAGACTACAGCTTGATGCATTACAGGTCGGGCTTTTCGACAATATTCTTGATGATGTGTCATTCATAGCACAGCAACGCAAAATCAGAGAGACTGGATATACAGTATACACTTAGAATCTCTGGCAAAAGAGCTGTACTATGGACTATTTTGAAAAACACCAGGACATGACTTTAGACTGCATGTCATATCAAAGCGCTCTACTGTCCTCTTTGTCTACTACAGACACCAACATGCCTTTGTGACTCACACACGGTCAGATCAGACACAGAAAGTGCTACCATCTGGGAGCACTCTTTAAACTTCTTACACCATGTATAAACCATGGCTTGATGGATTGTAAACCACTTTAGACTTGATTATGCACACATGTGATATTCGGGTTACTAATTGGCGGATGACTGTACTTTAGTCTAAGCCATTCATTAGGGACGTGTCGTCTCATTTACCTTTGGCCCGTTGGAGCCGTAGTTCCCAGGCCTTCCTGGTCCGCCCTCTTTGCCGGCTTCTCCCTAAAAGCAAGAAAACATTTTAGGTCAAAATGTCTTTTAATTTTCCTTTTTAAAGGATATTTAGATGGATTACACACTGATATTCACGACCAAAAAAAAAGTACCAATCATAAACAGAAAAGTAAACATTGAAACCTCCTTTCAAAACGGTGGATTAAGGTTTAGGGAGCTAAAACACATCCGTCACAATGGAGTTTTTATTTTTATCCACATGTCATGTTTATACGTAAACAGATGAAAACAATATCTGCATGTAAAGCTATCTGTATAACGGTATGTGTAACCAGCACCTTAAAGGGCAAAGGAATATATCAGTAACAGTCTTCGTATCCTCCCACCCTCCAAAACACCCCAAAAAATGTACCCCCTCTTTTATACCCCTCATCGATGAGACATTGTAGACACAGCTGTAGGCTATTTTATCAGCTGGTGTGGAGGTCAGCGAAAGATGCAACATCTAAATGTTTAGTCAAATGATGATGAGTGCATGATGAGTTATTCTGTTGTGTCACCAACTGTACGTAAAATCGGTTGGTGACTGAAAACATGGCTCAGATAAACAAGCTTACTTTCTCTCCTTTCGCTCCGTATGGTCCAGCGTCTCCTTTCGGCCCATGCTCTCCTTGCAAACCCTGTTTAAAGGCAGAAGATGAAAACATTTAGCTTTCAAACATGACAAACACAGCACAACACACTCACTCACTCCTTCACTCCCCAAACAACATGGATGCACCACAGTCCCACAGGGGAACGCACAGTACTGTATTGTGTCTGCAAATCAGTAGGGACATTATTTTAACATCGAGCCAAAAAGTTTATAAATGGGTAGCAGACAGAAGAGGCTTTGGTAAAAAAAAGAGTGTGAACTCTTTGTAAGTTTCTTGCATGTCGTATTTGGTAAATGTTTGGCAGTTCTTGGGGCAAACATCCTTGTCTCTGCTGTCCAGATGCAGGACGAGCATAGTGCTGAGCAGAAACAGCTGGAGAGAGACGCGTCTGTCGTCTGAGAGGGGGGGGGGGGAGGAGCAGAGGGAGTGCTTTGGCCAATCAGAGAAGGCCTCAGGGAAGAGAGCTTCCAGGGTGCCAACCAATCAAATTCGTCTTTGTGAAGTGCCTGTTTCTCAGCTAATCAGAAACGCGTTGCTCCATTTTTTACTCAAATAAACAGAATCATACATTGCATGTGATGTGAGAGCAAATCGCTTCGGCCAAATTACCCAGTAAGATGTGTATCCACTTGTGATCTTTTTTTTTAAATGGTGTTCAGGAAGAACAAAACATGGTTGGGTTGACTGGTGATAAAACCAGATCAGGGAACCAGAACCAGATCTATTTATGGGACCATGAATTAGGGCTGGGCGATATGGAAAAAAAACCCTAGATCACGATATGGACTACTTTACGATCAGGATAACGATATATATCAGGATATAGCACAATTACATACGTTTTCAGTTATTCTCTTTATTTTTTCATGTCGCAAAACAACCTTTCTTTAAAATGGATCTTTTTATTGTTATTTTTACAGTTACATGAACTTATAGTGTGTATTGTGACAACATGAAATGTAATTAAATGATAGTAATTTTATCAGTTGTATACAATTGAATATCACGATTTATTATATGGTTGTGACGTCATCTGTCGAATGCTCCATTCATTTCAACGGGGCTCCCCAACGTTCGGACGTCTGTTATTTTTCGATAACGGACGGGTTGGTCTATAACAGACCGCTGTCAATGGCAACAAGACTTTTCACTGCTAAAGCGACTTTTCAACAAGACTCTAATCAACTGCTGTGATAGACAGCACCCGTTGTCCTGGCTACCGCTGTCAATGGCAACAAGACGTTCACTGCTAAAACCACTGGCTTGTATACAAGTCAGTGGCTAAAGCGAATGTTTCATATCACTCCGCAGGGGGTCCGGTCTTTTGTCACTCTAATCAGCTGCTGTGATAGACAACACCTGTTGTCCTGGCTAGCCTACCTAGCTGTTGCCTAGCGGTGTTCCACAACGGCACTGTTTTGTTTTGCGCAGCAACAATCTTAACATTAAATAGGTCTAAAGAAATGTCCCCGCATGTGTGAATCATTTAAGTATATCCATATAATAAGCGGGTTAACTTTCGGCGAGTCGGTCGCTTTGTGGAATAGCAGCACTTCAGAGAGAACAAGACCCCTCCGCTCCGCGTCGGGGTCTAAAGATTCTCTCTGTCGTGCTGCTATTCCACGGTAGCGACCTTCTCGCCGAACGTTAACCCTTACATAAACGATATAGGTGAAATGTCACGATAAACACTTTTATATCACGATAACGATATATATCGTCATATTGCCCAGCCCTACCATGAACAGAATCAGTTCCCACATCTTAACAGTTAAACCCCTGGTGAGAGTTCACAATGGCCATAGAGACTTCCAAATGACCCATCATGAACGGTATGGGGGACCCCATCCAAAGTGGTGTGATGATGACAGGATGTCAATGTTAACAGAGACACTCTCTGGAAGAGAGATGGAGACAAATGAAGGCAATAGACAAGTGGTGGCCATCAGCTTTCAAACAGGAAACGAGAGGGAAGATGTGGAATCGGGGTGTTTGGGCCGAAAGACCCATAGAGAGAGTGGACGACAGATGAGGTCTGAAACAGCTGTTTCCAGGGCCTCAAAAGTCTCCAGGGTGCCAAAAGTGTTGCCTGATTATAATCGACTTTCAAATCTCTTCGAGACTTGGTCTGACTAAGAACATAGCAATTAACATTTCCCAAATGGCATGGTTGACCAACCTCCTCTGGTTTGCAAATGGTTGTTGCTTCCCAACGAAGTGGGAGGAGTTGCCGATTTTTCGGGAACTCATAAAGAATTTCCATTGCTCTTGACCTGACTAGCAGCAAAGCTGAAGGTGTTGTGTCACTAGGAGGGCATGGCCTGGCTACCAAATGTGTGCTCTGACAGCTACTATGTCAAAGTGCCAAACTCGTTGGCATTACAGCGAGCCAAATTAACACTATAGTACACTTACAAAGTCAGGCTCATTGACATGCCAGTCAGAGCACACCCACTGATCAGTGGTCATTCACCACAGCCTAGTGATCTGTTAGATTAGTGTTTCTCAACAGGGGTGCTACAGCCCCCCAGGGGGCGTTGGGGAGCCCTAGTGGGGCGTTGAGAAGGATACAGCTGAGAGGGGGTGGGGCTTAGTTACCATTGGGGGGCATTAGTCTAATTCATTTTTCAATACTAAGGGGGGCGTTGGCGATGAGGTCCAGGGAGGTGTTTGTTAAAAAAAAAGGTTGAGAACCATGATGTTGGATCAAAATGGAAGCCATTTCTTTCATTGCACACTGTCTAAACACAGAAGGCATTTTGAATCTACCTAACTCTTAGTAAGAAGTAATCATTTATGGGGTTATCTTCAAACCCAGAACCCTTTACAGTAATACATTTGTGAAACATTGCTTCTCAACTAATTACCAGTCCTGCACCAAATTTCTTGTGGGAAAGCACTGTATACATGGGTTCTACCTTTTAGTTTTCTCCTGATTGTGCGAAACTAACTGCGCACAACTCAGCCTTGGATTGTTGGAAACCGCTGTCGGTCAAAAAATAGCTCACGTAGTTGACTGCCAGTGTCTTGCCCCTCCTCATAACATGGTGTTTACAAACACTGTGAACCCATGTATATGCATCTATA
>NC_085868.1:24492275-24494775 GCF_034702125.1 Engraulis encrasicolus
GCGGTGAAGTTCTGGCGGTAATTTCTATCTGTGGCGATGATGGACAGTCTGGTGTCCTTTGGACACAAACATGGAACAAGAGAGAGAGAGGGAGAGAGGAGAGAGGAGGGAGAGAGATGGTTCATCAGTTTCATCAGTTACAATCTACAAGTTGGCTTGCAAATGCAGTGCGCTTACTGAAACGAGCATCCTGCGTCAGTAAACATTGGAATGTACAAGATGTAAACATTAAATGTGACCTTCTACATGTTTATATCAAACTTGAAGTGGCGCCAAATAAAGTAGATGCGCTACTTACATCCTCCACATTGGTCACAATTGCAATTTTAAAAAGCTATCAACACTTAACAGTGTACAACAAAGTTTATGTTAGCCTATGCTTAAGCCCCAACTAAACTACAGTTTTTTTTCACACACAACACACTAGGCATGGGATCTTCAACCCAATTAGGCTACTATAAATTAGAATGGACATGTTTCTGGTCTATTCAGTTACACCGATTTGAAACACTTTCAACTATGATTTCCTGGTTGGAATTACCAATTAGAAAGACTTCAGGGTAAGACAGGTCCGTGTATTTTTTCATTCATTCATTATTCTATTTTGGATATCACACGCGAAAGGAATAAGGACTCGTTTATGATGATTTACGCTTGAATATCACTTATGAAATGGAACGAAGCGCCATATTTTGCTATTTTGTAGGTACTGAAAATGAAATGTTGAATCTTAGAAAAGAGAAAAGCCATAAAGAAAAATGTCCTTCTGAATTGCGTCTTTTGTTTATTCAGAATTCGGGTGACCTGAGAGTAAATCCTGGAAGGCTGGTTTAGCCTTCATTACATGGTTTCTTTGGAGGCAAACGGACTTTGCAGGCATTGTTGATGCAATATACAGAACGTTGCTACACTTCAACGATGTGGTCGATCTGTGATGACTGTGCGAGGAATTTGTGAGATGGTTGCGTGGGCTATCCATATCAAGCAAGCGCCACAAGCATGTGCATACGCGTCACCACCATTGAGTAGGGCGTCCTAGAGGGGGGTAGAAGAATGATTTACCGTCTTTTTTTTTTTTTACTTAAACCTATCAACCAATTTAACTTTCGAAACAACATTTCATGTGCTTAGGCCTGGTCTTAACACTTGATTGTATTTGGCCATATAGCCTATTATAGCGTCCTAATCCAACAGAAGTGCAGCTGTGCGACCGGGACAGATATCTTCGATGGGAAGGGGTAGACCAACTGTCATCGAGAACATTGACAGTTCTTACGATCAGCATCAGTTTCACAGTTCATCTCAAGCCTTTAGGTGTATCTACCCGGACATATTGCTTTCCAACAATATCACTAATGTTCCAAATACACCAAAGCGAAATGTGTATTCAACATGCGTAAAACCCGGTATGGAGGGTGCGCGCTTCAGCTCATTACACTTGCCAGAATACGCAACAGTTTGCGTGAGAACACTGCTTTGGACCGTTTGCTCCCTTATGCATATTACTATGTGAAAGGGTATAATAGGTTATTGATTCCAGAGACTTTAGCCTTTATTTAGGCTATAAAGTTGAGTCCATAACATAAAGGGAACTTCATCTCTATTTTATAAGGCGGACGCACGCTCCAATACAGGCCTAACCATCACGCGTGCTGCGCATAGGCCTACTAGCCTGTACATCGCAAAAATGTTTTTCATCATTATATTATTTTTCTGTTGTGTCTCTGGCTCCAGCTACTGTTCTGTGTCTCGTTTGGTAGCTAGACCTTTTCTGATGCGTTTCAGACGGCAAACTTTCCTTCCGGGTAAACAGAGGGGGAGGGGTCAGTCAAATGAAATTCAATAAACGAATAGCCAAATATCACAAATTGAAAAACGATCAAAAATATTGTCATTTTTTATAATACTATTATGGTATGAAGTAACACATGCAGAAAACAAAATACAGCCATTTCTGCTTGTATTGCTTTAATCAAAACAAGAAGTTGCACCCTTTTTTGAATTTCATATTTCATTCCAAAATAGAATAATGAATGAACGAAAAAGTACACGGACCAAGACATGACATTTAGTAAGCATTTCTGATTGACAAGTTCAGACAAGGAAATCCAGGCTTCTAGAAGCGAAATTCGACGGATGAAAATGCTTTAAATCCATTGAGCGAAACGGGGGTAGATTTCTCGACAGCATCATTACCAACTAGTTAGCAACTTAGTAGGTTGTCTGCCAGCTGCTAACTTAGTTAGCACTTAAACCTGTGGATATACTTCCTTTGTTTATGCTGTGATTCAGATGAAATTTAAGACTGCACATAGTAAACAAAGATGGAATTAAGTTTAAAAGAATTAAAATATATTTGCCTTCAACCATGAACCTACTGGTCATACAAGCACAGGCTCTGCACTCACTAGCTGGTCCATTGAACAACACAGAATGAAAACTTGAAGTCCATTTTACTCTACAGTCATTGGCTGAGATCTTTAACCAGAGAGGACGCAGG
>NC_085868.1:24497275-24569775 GCF_034702125.1 Engraulis encrasicolus
AAGGAAAGGAGAGGAAAGGAGAGGAAAGGAAAGGAAAGGAAAGGGCAGGTTTACAAGTTGAGAATGTGTGTGTGTGTGTGTGTGTGTGTGTGTGTGTGTGTGTGTGTGTGTGTGTGTGTGTGTGTGTGTGTGTGTGTGTGTGTGTGTGTGTGTGTGTGTGTGTGTGTGTGTGTGTGCCATTGATGAGGGTTAACCCCTTAGCGCAGAGCCTATGTTATAACCCTTATAAACTTAAGACTCTGTAATATGTCATAGCAACGTTGTTATGATGTAGTTAAGTATTTTCAGCAAATAGTGAATAGGCCCGCCGGCGACCCCATCTGCAGTAAGAGGCTACGCAAGGTGACAACATGGCTGTGCTGGCCATTACATGCCGTTACTAAGCAGTTTGAATGTAAACTGTTGTCACACTTCAACTTCGCCCACAGTGCGGTGTCAGACTAGTCATTTCGTGCTATACCCAGTAGTCTGGTTTGCCGTGCTATTAGCTTGGGTTAAACAGAAAAAGAAACGTTTTGGCATTGGTTTGAAATACATCAGCCCATGTTTAAATGAAGGAAAATATTACCTTGACCTATGACCTTTGACCTTTGCCCAAAGTTATCCAAAGGCTAACTTTGGCTTAGGTCAACAGGCAGGAGTCATTGCCCTTGTCCTCTGAAAATGCCAAACAGAACCATCTTTGACAGTTGGTCAAAACGAGCACTAGTTAAGATTGACTGAACTTGATGCATTTATGCCTAAACAAGGTTACTGTGGTCATCTAAGAGCTGCTGTGCATCTTCTTGAAAGTTTTGGATGAATCATTCAGCATAATCAAAGGAAGTCGGAGAATCAAAGAAACCAAAGACGATAACTGTGGTGGGTCATTGGTCTGATATTAAGTTTTTTAAACATGTTTTTGAAAACATATTATTGACTAACTCTTAGATTCTTAGAGAGAATGGTGACAAAATTGTCATCTGTGTTGCCAGATTGCCAGTGTTACCCGCCCAATTGGGCTACTTGGGATGGCCGTCTGCGGGTAAAAACGGGGAAAATTGGCCTTTTGGCATTTTTTTCTGTAGTTTTGTGCCCATAAAAATCAATGCAATTTGTTGAAATTGGCAGAATTCAGCGCATTTTGGCGGCTTTTGAGAACCTTTTGGGCGGGATTTGGTCAGACACATCTGGCAACACTGATCGTCATCACTATGCCAGTGGCAGTTACATCTGCACTTCACTCTCTGCTGTAACTTGGATGACATTGTCTTTCAATCAAATAGATTGGGTCTGCCATGCGCAAACCAATTCTGTGGGAATTTCTCCTGCTTCTGTTTACCTTTCCTTGAGCTCATCCACAAACTTGTTGGTCCAGTCTTGGATCTGTCTGATGTAGTAATCCGGAGGTTTGGATCGAAGGGCCACACTCTCAGAGGTATCCAGAACAAAGAACAGATCCACAGGGCAATCTGATAAACAGACAAAGAGAGAGAGAGAGAGAGAGAGAGAGAGAGAGAGAGAGAGAGAGAGAGAGAGAGAGAGAGAGAGAGAGAGAGAGAGAGAGAAGTCACTCACAACAGATGCAAAGTAATCAGAGCAAGCTTGGCTTGAGGGTGAACCATATGCCCTCTCAACATCCTCGGTTGGCATGTTGGCATGATGATCTTCTGCTCATGTTGGCAGGGCCACTGATAGCTTTAGTCAGACCCAGGACAAAGGCATCAGAAAGGGCCCCTCATACAAATTCATACAATGTAACGAAGGCTCAATTCTGTGCCCCAACAATCCCACCCACCTACCCACCGCAGGTTCCCTGCATATTGGTATGATTATGAGGCATCCTGACTCTCTCATTCTCAGTGATGCCCACATAACAGGACAACCAAGCCAAGCTGAACTGACACACTTGGGAACTCACTGTACCCCGACAATGCTTCCCTTGTGTCCTCCAAATGTGTTTATAACCATCTTTGACAATTGGCCAAAAGAGCACTAGTTAAGTTTGACTGGACTTGATGCATTGGGTGCTATATCAAGAACACTCCCCTAACACTATTTCAAAATAAGGCTCTGATTTACATGTCTTCAAAGTTCATTGTTGAAAATTCCTATTATGTTATGGGATTTAGTATAGGGTGTAACTGCCCACACTAGAAACATGCTACGACATCAGAAAAATGCATTTTTTAGAAAAAGATAAAATTGTGTGATTGATTTGGTTGGCTTGGCATAGGCTACTTTGCAGTGTCATAGGTGGAAACTAATCCAGACCTGTTAGTCATTGTCGGTCTCTTGATTTGAATGGTAAAACACCTTAAATGTTACTGTATACATTGAAAGATAATATTTACAGTACGTCTTCCTGACCTTAGCCTTCCCCTCAGAGAGTCATATGTGAACCTTCAGATAACTGTGATGTCTGGTCAACCTGTTAAAAATGATCCATACCATAAGGCAGAATGGTGTGGTTTACTCAGGCCTGTCAAGGGACAGTATGAAATCGTCCCAAAAGGATAAGTCTACAGGGCAGAACTAAGCCTCATCTATAGGCATATTGATGGATAAAAAGCTTCAAAAGATGTTTTAGGCCTACCAAACCTGTGTGAGCACAGTGTCTAGGGCCTTTCGGCCTATACACCTGGAATAGGATTTGGCTGGGGAAATAGGCCTATTAGGCCTAGCTTTAGTGATAACATAAAAATATTGAAATGTTTCAAAGAGCAGTGGTAAAACTTTAATTTAGCTGTTTAAACAATCACAATTATTCCATGCAAAACATAGGCCTAATAATGATGCATGTATCAAATTCACATGTAACAGTATAGTCTGTTAGCAAACTGTATTATTCTGTTGTGATTAGCAAATTACCTTTGCAGTGACATGAATTGCGTTATCGCTCTCTCTTCATTTTTTTTTAAACCCAAAAAATCAAATGTTACATGTCCCTGGTACCCTACCTGTAAGGACCTGCCCCATGTGACTTTTAGTAGTCACGTGACTACATCAGGTAACGCCCACTCACAACTATTATGACAATGTAATGAGTTAGTCAATCTGAATATGGCTTGCAGATATTTCCACATCAAAATAGGAAGCTGCACCTAAATAGTCACCAACTTCAGTTTGTTGTCAGGGATCATACAATTCATGGCAGATCCTTCAAAGTCAGAAAACATGACCATAGGCATTCCAGTAAATTAAACATGACCCTTTCCCTTACAGCACAATGAAAAATAGCCTACCTCTGCACTGAGGCAACATGGACAAGCAGACAGGCCCTTAAACGGATTACAAGATGTGGCTTCTGACTGAACTTCACAAAGCAGTAAGTGCAAAACCACGCATAGCCAAACAGCAGCTTACACGATCACCATTCATTCCAAATAATGAATTCCTTTATGAAAATTAAACAGATAGGCTGTAGGCTGAATTTAAATATGAGCTCAAATAATGCTGATTAAATTAGCATAATACAATTATGGTTCCATGACGAACTTCGCCGCTACCTTCTTGAGGAACGGTAGCATATAGGCTACTTTCCTCATGTAGCCTACCCAACAGAGTAAAGGTTGTGTAGCCTATAGGCTATAATAAGACAAACGCCAGTTAATCAAACATTGATAATCAGTAACAGGCTACAGGCTACGGTAAAAGTCCTGTGATGCGCGTAACTCACATTTCACTTTTGGTTATGCTCAGTTTTGTTGCGCATCTTACTGCGTCAAAAGTTTTGAAACCGAGGAGTACGCCTATTGCCCTTATCCTTATTAACAGTTATAACATAGTTATTACCTTGAAACGGATTCCGATTCCTTTGCGTTTGCATCACATCCCATAGCGAACACAGCCATAAAGCCGTCAGAATCAGCCCCCTCCGAGCCATGGTTCCCAAAAACTGGTCTTTGCACGCTGACCGTGCAAACTACGGGCGAAGCAGCGCCGTTCGCCTACCTGGATACTTAATAAGGGGAGGAATAGGAAATTAGCGGCCGAAGTAATCCAGAAATGCCCCGCTGGACCAGTGTAACGGGACAGAGGAGCGGGAGGAAGCGTCGGCTGGAAGCGCAGCTCCAGATGTGAACGCCTTAATGTTAAAGAGGGCGGAGGAGGAGTTCAGCAAGTGGCCTGTCTCAGAATGCCATATCCAAAAGAACCCAGTAAAGACTCATACAGTCTAGCAATATGCTTTTTAAGGCTTTATGAAACATTTTAAATAAGATTTCACTGCTCAATATGAACTTAATGTGCCCAGTTATGTGTGTTAATTTCTGCACGTGTACTGGGCTAATAACATGAACATCAGTGTTTGTTTCACAAAGTTAAGCATTGTATAGGTTGTTCATAGTTGTGGCCAACATTAATATGATCAACACATTTGGTCTCTGTTTTTTTTAAAACATTTTCTCTTGCTCACATCTCTCTCTCTAACCCCCCCCCCCACACACACACACACAGACTGTGAGGAATGGAGACATTTTTAGTTAAGCAGAAGTCAGTCTTATGTGGTGAAGTCTCATTTGAGCAACTTCATCTGTGGATGTAAGTAGTGAAACTTGTGCTTCGATCTGACGATTAACTTGTCTATTCAATGTTGCATTGGAGTGAGGGAGCGTTTTAGTGAAGAGCATTATTGTGTGAAGAGTGAGAGAGTGGAGACATTTGGTGGAAACCCTCTCCTCTCCTCTCCTCTCCTCTCCTCTCCTCTCCTCTCCTCTCCCCTCCTCTCCTCTCCTCTCCTCTCCTCTCCTCTCCTCTCATCTCCTCTCCTCTCCTCTCCTCTCCTCTCCTCTCCTCCACTGGCCACATGTTTGGGAAACTTGCCTAGGGAGTGATGAGTGTATTGGGGGTGGGGTGGGGGGTGTAAGAGGAGGAAAGTGGAGGGGGGGAGGGCAGAGCTTTCTCCACACATCTGCATCTCTTCAACATCCAAACACCCCCCCCCCACACACACACACACCACCACCACACACACACACCTCCCACGCTCCCCTTCCAGTCTCCAGCATGCATGCGGTTCTGAAGAGGAAGAGCGCCATCTATGTGTGTGCGCCTGCCATGCAGCCAGTGTTTTTTTTCACTTCTCCACATAAATCACACATGTTCAGATGTGCATTATGTAACTTAACAGTGGAGACTGTATGTTACATGCCTTTGTTAGAAAGCATACGCAAGGGAGGCTTCAAATAGCAACAGCAAGCCACTGACCATTACACAACCCCCAATATAGGCTACCAGCGTCTTGTATGTGAAGTTCCAACTCCCATTGTCATTGTGACCAGCACCAGAGATGGTATCTAAGCGTCCACCTCTGACAGCACGCCGCACACAACGAAATTGCATTCATGCCTCACCCGTGCAAGGGGACAGACCCCGATGGTGCCCGATAGGGAGCATTGCGGTGGGACGGTACCATGCTCAGGGTACCTCAAACTCATGGAGGAGGATGGGGTAGAGCACTGGTTAATTACTCCCCCTCCCCACCAACCTGGCGGGTCAGGAGTCGAACCGGCAACCTTGGGTTTACAAGTCTGACGCCCTAACCACTCACCCATGAGTTGCCCTATGAGTTGTATGAGTTGTTCACTACAATATCATCATCTTTCAGAGTTGGTGCACTGCACACAAATAAGCCTCCAATAATTATTACGGCAATGATATCACATACACATACGAAAGAAAGAATAAGATCACCAGATCTAATTCGCATGCCACGACTCCAAAAACAAGTCCATTTGCCGCCTGACTGACGGACAGATTGATATACTGTCAAAAAGAGTTGCTTGCAAGCGACTAAACGCAAATTCAACTGTTTCCAATCCACTGTAATTAAGCAAGTGGATTTCCTCTGCAACAGCATGCATATCTTCTTTTTTTCTCTCATAGTGTCATGCATGCAGGGCTGCTGACAGATTTTGCGGGGCCTGGGACAAAGTAATCTGAAAGCCCACCCACCCAATACATATAATATAATGAGGACCCAATATTGGGCCTACTTCTTCCTGGATCCAGGACAACTGATCCCTTTGTCCCTCATCTGTCGGCATCCCTGGTGTCATGGAAGATTAACACTCAGTGGCCTAATTGAGAAGACTGCCACTAGGCCTACCACAGCTAAGAGCAATTGGGGAAGTACACACCCCAAATCTCCTCCTTTTCCCAAAATGGGACGTGCAAACTCTATGTTAGCGGTTAGGTGGCGTGCAACATAGCTCGAGGAAGACAAGCCCCTCGACCAAGACATGACTCTGGTGATTGATGGGTAGTGAGAGACAGGGCAAGTGGGTGTAATTGGATATGATGAATGGACTTGAGGGAGAGCAAAACATGTTAGGGTTGTGAATGCACAGCGCTTTTTTATGAGAAGCTATTGTGTGCAGGCTTGTAAGTTCTTTTTAGGCTACATCTTTTTTCTGACCTGTTGCTTTCTCTCTCTCTCTCTCTCTCTCTCTCTCTCTCTCTCTCTCTCTCTCTCTCTCTCTCTCTCTCTCTCTCTCTCTCTCTCTATCTCTCTCTCTCCCTCTATCTATCTCTCTGCATGTGCGTGTATGTGTGAATCAGTGCATGTACAGTATGTGATTGTCTGGAGGAGATGAGGGGGGAAAAACTCTCTGGTGCACGAGAAAGTATTTTCCCTCAGAGAAACAGTTCGTGTTGACTTTCTGCTTAACATTTAATGAACAACGCTGTGTGCTTTGGCTCTGAAATAGAAAGACTATAGTTCTTTCTGAGGGAGGTTTGACAGTAGTGTGTTTTAAATAAGAGTTGGACAGGGAGTTGGGGGTATTTTGAAGCAAACAGTTGCTTGTCAGTAGAAGCTCTCTTCCCTCCCTGAAGCAAAGGATTCAGTTCTTTTCTTTTTTCTTTTCTTTTTCTCTTTTTTTTGGACAAAATTCTATTACTGTGAATGCTCTTGGCCAGGCCACTGCAGGCTTTTTCCACTGATCTCATGCTCCAGCTCTCTTTTTTTCCGCATCAAAAAAGTGAAGGGAAAAAAGAAATTCATTTTGAGCAGACATGGAGCGAGGGATGAAGGAAGGCTAAGAGGAGGAGGGGGATGGAGTAAGTGGGTTGGGAGGCAGCAGTGAGATGGAGAGAGAGAGAGAGAGAGAGAGAGAGAGAGAGAGAGAGAGCGAGAGCGAGAGAGAGAGCAAGAGAGAGAGAATATGGTGAGATGAGGATGAGGAGGAGGAGAAGAAAAAAGAGAGGGGAAAGGAGGAGGGGGGAAAACATCTGGTAGTCATCAGCGTTTAATAGTGGAGGTTCAACTGTAAATCTGAGGAAGAGTTTGGCGGCCGTGTGCAGCCCAGACCCGGGCAGGAGCCCTCCTTTACCTCCTTTATGAGGGAGGGATGACATCAGGCCACACTCCACAGAGAGAGAGAGAAGGAGAGAGAGAGAGAGAGAGAGAGAGTAAAGAGAGAGAGAGTAAAGAAGATGCAGAACAAAAAAAGAGAGAAGAAACTAGAACAGAAAGATTCCGTTTTACATGGATAGGATGATGATGAGGAGAGGCAGAAAGAGAGAGAGAGAAAAAGAGAGAGAGAGAGACAGAGAGAGAGTGCAAGAGAGAGAGTGAGAGAGAGAGAGAGAGAGAGAGAGAGAGAGAGACAGAGACAGAGAGTGCCAGAGAGAGAGAGAGAGAGAGAGAGAGAGAGAGAGAGAGAGAGAGAGAGAGAGAGAGAGAGAGAGAGAGAGAGAGAGAGAGAGAGAGAGAGAGAGAGACAGAGAACGCCAAAGACAGAGAAAAGAGAGAGAGGGGGGGGGAGTGATGGGAGATGGGGAAGGGGAGAAGACGATCTCGAGACATAGCAATGTAGTGTATAGCATTTCACAGCGCCTGCTGTAAACAGCCAGGAAGCCGGAGGCCGATAGGGCCGGACAGCTGACCCAAACAATTTATTCCTGTGCGCTGGCTCAGTCCCCAGCCGAAACATCTGAGGGCCGACTCCGTCCAGGGCTGGAGAGGGGGTTATACTACACTGTAGCAGGCAGGGCCTTGTTAGGCAATGCACACCACAACAGACCCACCACTAAAGGTCTATTGCTTTGGTCTTACAGTGTGTTTGGAGGTTTTTTTTAAATTTCACCACTCAAGGGAGGTAGTAGTTGACCTTACTACGTGTAGAGATCGAGGTGTAAATGAAGTAGTTCACTGCTAAAGGTCCAACGCAACATGCTTCAGTCATACCTAGAGGGTTACACACAGTATGTTTGGTGTTTTTATTTGAGCGCTCAGGGGAGCTTGTATAGTTGACCTTATTACATGTAGAAGTCAAGGTGTAAATCAAGAAGTCCAGACCTGATGTTGTGCACTTGAGTCTTAGACGCTTACATACAGCATGTTTGGAGGTTTTTTTATTTCAGCACTTGGGGAGCTTAGGCTGTAGTATTTGACCTTATTACGCATAGAAGTTTAGGCGTAAATTAAGTGTCTGGAGATGCGGACAGAACACGTATATGTATATGTATACCATAATAGTTATGTTTGGAGTCATCGGAGGAGTTTGGAGTATAGTGTAAATTGTTAAGCCGTATGCCAGAGCCAAGGGAGCAGGCCTGTCAAAACCAGGCAAGCAAACTAGGCGATTGCCAAGGGCCCGCAGCTGAAAGGGGTGCCCTTGGCAATGATTGGTTATGTACTTGTATTCAAACGACAACTGTGCAGACACTCAGGCCCGCTGACAGCTTTTGCGGGGCCAGGGACAAAGACATCTGAAAGGGCCCCTTACCCAATACATACAATGTAATGGGGACCTGATTCTGTGCCCCCTATCTCCCTGGGCCCGGGACAACATACCCCTTTGCCCCACAACACCCCCCGTCGACGGGCCTACAGACACTAGTCCCTCTTTGCCTAGGGCACCCAGATACCTTGAGACGACTCTGAAAGGAAAAGCCCACAGATTCTGGCATTGTAAACACATATGAATCTGTTTCAAAGCTTTCACCAAACAGCTCTGCAGTACACACTTGTGATGATGTGTAGGCACCGTTTGCCTTTGAATACATACTATACTATATATGCAGACGTTGCTGACCTTCCAGAAATGGCTTTCTGCAGTTTGGGATGTATACATTTTCTATTTTACTGGAAGGCTGAAACAGCTGTTATGAAGAAAGTGCCTGTCACCAAGTATGCAAAGTGTACATTAAAGACGCAAAAGCCAGTGGAATGCAAAGTGAAAGACAAAAAATATTACGGCATATTTACAGTAATACACCTCTTGTCCAACATTGAGTAGTGATATTCATAGCTCCTGTATAGCCCTATTTAAAAGAGAGGGAGTTGATCCTTTTTAGATGCGTCCTAGCATCTCTATAAGATAGTATGTCCGTCCATCCGTCGGTCGGTCGGTCAGTCAGTCGGTCAATTGGTCGGTCGATCCATCCGTCTGAAACGCATTCTCTAATTGTAATTCCCTCCTGTGTCCACAAGTTCAAGTTCAAGTCCAAGAGTTTATTTGCCATGTCAACAAAGTTGATAGGATTTTTTTGTAGCATATCCCCCAACATCAAAACAAAACAAGGCAGCAGAGTGCATAGACAGACGCATCTTTGTCCGCCTGTCGGACTTGTTAGTAAGAATCAGGACCACTTTGGTCAGGCACAGGAAAGGTCAGTCATTGGAAAGGGCCCCTCAACGCATACAGTATAATTACTTCATACTTGATTCAGGACCCCCAAGCTCCCTGGGCCTAGCACAACTGACCCCTTTGTTGTCCTCTGTCAGTTTCCCTGCGGGATGTTACACTAACTTAAAAATGCAAATGTGTCTCGCAGCTGCGGGAAGACAAGGGGAAGAAGTCCAGACGTCTCTAATTTAGGCAGTGAGACCTCCTTGTCTGCAAGGGCTCGGGTGATGGAACAAGTACAAGAAGGGTACAGAAAGGGTTTTGTCTGTGAAACGCTGAATAATTCATTAGAAATTCATCACAAACATGGGATGTCTCCTACCTTGCTTTTTTCTTGTTCTTCGTTCTTTTCCATTGAATTCTGTTTGGGGGATGCTCAGAGGCAGTGTGTGGGTTTGACACAGTATGGAGTTGTCAGTCAGTGGCAACATGGTGGTCTCATGTGATATGGGAGAAATTTACGAGGAACGTCGAGAGGGTTCTGGGGAACTGGAGAAACGCTGTTCTGATAAGTTCTGATGAGTTCTGTGGAAGACTTCTAAAAGATCATGCATGGTTCACAGAAAGACCACAGGTGGTTCAAATGAACTACTAAGCTCAATTTCTCCTACGCGCTTAGTCATACTGCGACTGAGTCTCGTAGATATATCAGCGGCAAACATTTGGAACATTAACACATCTAGAAAAGAAAAAAACACGAGTTAAGTGTCAAAACCAAACACATCTGTCATAATATGTGGTCGACAGTTTAAGAAAACACAGAACAGTCAATTTTCATTTGCGAGAAAGGCTTTTCTTCAAAGGCTTTCCCTTCAACAGACCTAATACCTTGACCGACAAGACTTTTGTAACTGTTTCTGAAATGTAATCACGTATATGGGCTTAGGTCAAGCCCCAGAGGGACATAGAGCAGAAAAGAATAGTTAGCCTATATACCCCATAGCACATCTGCATCGGCACTGTGTGGAGGTAGTTCTTCAGAAATAGTTCTATTTTTGTGGAATCAGGGCCGTTTCATGGCGTTCATGGTTGGGACAGGCCTGTGTGGGATCATTCCTCCCTCTATTGACAGAATGTAGACATTGTAGAAGAACGTCTGCATAACAAACAGATGGCTGCCAGACACACAGGCTGTGGTGAGGCATCTACTATGAAGCTTTGAATACTCCACTCTTGCTGTTCACAAAATGTCTTCCGAGAGTCTGACTCTGTTAAAATAGACCTGTGTGTGTGTGTGATCATTAACTTTACACATAAAGGGCCTTATAAGAACACTGATAATCTTGGAGTGATAGTCTGAAAAACAAAACGAGAGTCTGAATAACACAAAAAAGCACACAACATGTGAAAAAAAAAGTTTTCAAAATGTTTTCTTGTTTGGAAAGTCGTGCAAATAACCACACCATTACTTCTGCCATGTTAGAAGTCACGGCAATTTAATGAAACCTAAAACAACAAACTCGTCTGTAAACCCAATACACCACTCCGACTGCAGTTCCTAACATTGTTTATCTTACAAAGGGTCCTTGTAATAGTTCAGTTCTGCAGGAACATGTTGCATCTGTGTGCATTTAGCCGAAGTTGGTTAAGTACTTTGTTATGCATTCCTCTATACATGGCCATATGGGACATCAGAGTAGCATAATAAAGCATGGCATCCGTTGGGAAATGAAATGTGAGTAAAAAGTTTTCAACACATAATCTGCGACGTGACAGACGTAGTGCACATATTACATATGAATGCATGGTACTCACGCACATGCACAGCACAGCCATGGAAACCGACAGTGGTGGGGACAAATAGGGTTGTTGTCCTGGGCCCAGGGGGGAAAGGGGCCCCGGAATTGGGTCTCCATTACATTTTATGCATTGGGTATGGGGCCCTTTCAGACTTTGTCCCTGGCCTGGCAAAAGCACAGCACACACCCACGCACATCCACTCAACCAAGAACATACTCTTTCTCTCTCTCTCTCTCTCTCTCTCTCTCTCTCTCTCTCTCTCTCTCTCTCTCTCTCTCTCTCTCTCTCTCTCTCTCTCTCCTCTCTCTCTCTCTCACACACACACACACACACACACACACACACACACACACACACACACACACACACACACACACACACACACACACACACACACACACACACACACACGATAACACTGACTCTATGAACTCTACAATTGCGTAGCTCCATTTAAAAGCATAATCAAGTGACATGGCTTTGAAGTAAGGCTGGTAACCACACACTGCACACAGATGTCTTTCCTCAGCGACGTAGCCCACATGACTGACGAGGGCCGCTAACAGCTTTGGCTGGATCCGGGGAGAAAGGCATTTGAAAGGGTACCCCACCTAATACAATGTAAGGACCCATACAATGAGGACTCAATTCTGGGCCCTCTCTTTCCCTGGACAACTGACCCTCTTGCCCCAGTCAGCTTCCCTGTGACTGACTACAAAAGGCAAAGATGAGAGATATTTATGAGATACTGTGTTAGACTAATAAGCCCATGACACAAGTGTCACACAAAGCCACAATCTGACACACATAAATGTGATTACATTGTAAATGTAGGTCATGTTGTTCATTAACAAGTAATACAGGATTCATAAAACTGCCTCTTTGGTTTGGCCTTTGGTTTGGTTTCGCCTCGTTATTGGTTGAGAGACGATGTCAGCAGACACCTTCACAAATATTATACTCTATGGGCAGATCGATGTGGCCTAATGGGCAGACAGTTTGTCTTGGGATTGGGAAGGTTAGACAAAGATTTTCAATATGGTGACAGAAGATGAAGCGTACTATGCATCACCAATGCAAGAAAGTGCCATCCACTCCGGTCTCTTAAATGGGCGTGACATTCCAATTGAAATGCATTCATTCTCCTATGCTGCATCTCAAATGTTGCACTTGTGCACTTCAGTGTTCATGTTTCAATGCATATTACGCATTATGTAGTAACGCATTGAAACATGGTGCCCGAAGTGCACAACTGCGCCATTTGAGGTCCATCACTAGTCTCCTAGTCTCCTAAAGGGGTGTGGCTGCCATTGGTTGACATCTCAGAGCCTTACTTCATTGATTCTGGAAAAAAACTCCTTATGAACTGTCTCCTCCTTATCTATCCTCTCTGGTTGCAGGTTCAAACCTGGTACCAGCAGAAACAATGTGAGTATTGAGCACCCTCATCTATGGGTGACGTTGAGCAAGGTACCTAAAGCTAGGCCACATTGTTCCAGAAGCTGTGAACCTTATCCTGTGCCCAAACCACACAGTTGGCTCACAAGTGTAATTACAAGCGTAAGCACACAGGATTTGGTGCAAATCCTAACCCGTCCACCAGGGGCGGAGCTATAGGAGGGGCGAGCAGGGCATTTGCCCCTGGGCCCAGGGCCCTCCCGTATTGATAGTGGGGGCCCTATTGTGACCTTGGCAGGCTGTATTGGGGGGGCCCTATCAGTGTTTTGCCCTGGGGCCCAGTGTGCAATTGTTCCGCCACTGCCGCCCACCCATCCAAAAGTCATTAAGCATGCCCAATGCCCAAGTTGAACATGTCAGCCATCTTTGTAAGCGTTGACTTACAAAATCGAATCATTTCATACTGTAGCCCAGGGGTGGGCAATTATTTTGGCCCAAGTGCCACACTGGGTTCAGAATATTGACTGAAGGGCCTGATATCACACTGTAAATTATGCAGTGTTCATTTAACACTTAGAGAGTTGATTTGACATCATTTGGGCTTAAATGAACTCTTTAAGTGTTGAATTAACACCGCAACATTTACTGTGCACAAACCACTTACTGTACCGGTGTTGATAATTTAATAATAAAAAATAATATACGCTGTCATAACTGGATAACTATTTAATTCCTGTACATTATACTATATACATTGTTAATTTCAAACCTGCAAGACCCTTGGGTAACCTTGAAAATTGGTAGTGTGATAATTCAGGTAGTGGTGCTTGGTTTTAATATGTCGAGGCTTCCTACCTCCGTAGCACAACTCTGAGGAGTATGCATAAACTGTATCCTTCAGGGTGTTGAATATATTAAGGACACCTGCAAGACCCAGAAAGAATGAATGCATATTGGATCATTTTCCAATAAGCACCATTTCCAAAAAGTTGCCAAGGAAATGGAAATCCCCATTTTTTTCCTCAAGTGCAGTTAATGACACATTTGGAGTTCTAGGGCGCATTTCTGGAAAGTGTAGTTGTTAGCAGTTAGCAACGTCGGTAGTTGTAAATGGGAAATTGCATTGCAACCAACAGAGTAGCTAACATAGTTAGCAATTACACTTTCCAGAAATGCACCCCTGGAAGGGAAGGTCCCATGGCCTGACCTTTGGTGTGTAGACTCACACCTCATCACATGCTTGGTACAGTACAGTAGGCCTACACGTTGCCAGTGATGTTCTTAACAGAGCGTTCAACCTGCTCCGCTCCTGTTTGGCCCTCTCTCCAGAGAGATCCCCATGAGTAAACGGACTCTGGAGCAAAATTTCAGCTGTCACATTTGCTGCTTCTCAGCACTACACAGGAAACACAGGGGGACGGTGATGAGTAGGCTACAGGGTGCGTTAAAGACCACGGCAGAAAGTGTGCACACAGTAAAAAAAAATGCATTGAAATTTTTTAAAAAAAAGGAAATTTGGCATTTTACTGTATGCTTAAGACTGGTTAATCCAGCCTTTATTGAAGGTGTCTGATGACATACAGCGAAGAATGACTCCAAGATTATTCCAGTACTATTCAGTCATTATGAGTGGGCTTAAAAAAAACATTTTAAAAAAGCATTAAGTAATTTACCACAAAGTATTTATAACAGCTTTTGTGAGCTTATAAACTGGATTCAGCAAAGGTACGTAGACATCATTTTGAAAATAAACTGTAGGAACATGTTGGTATTGTTGGTGTGGGAGTTAACCAGTTTAAAAAAGCCAGACTGTAGGACTCCACCAATGTTTCTGGTTTATTCATGGCTGTTTGGTATGCATGGTATCTTGGGGCCCTAGGGAAAGGGAGAGGGGACCCTTCAAGAGAGATTTTGTTAGCAGTGTCATTGCACTTTTTGGTCATTGAATTTAGGCCATGTTCATTTGAATACAAGCATAATCACTCATTACCGAGGGTGGGGGGGAGTGTTCAGCTGAAGGCCCTAGTAAATTGAACTTATAATTGATGAAATTGATGAAATGTGGTGTTTTACTGTATGTTGAAGACTTCTAGCCCCTTAATGCACGCTGTACCTCCTGTGGCACGCCGTAATTGACATTGAAAGTTAACTACTATAGTACTACTCTACTATGACAGTGCACAGGGCCTTTGGTAATACATTGCGTCTTGTTATTCTGGTAACAGCTTATTTATAAAACCGTGTCTTAAGTGGCTAATCAAGCCTTGATTGAAGGTGTCTGACATACAGCGAAGCATGACACCATGAATATTCCAGTACTATAGTCATTATAAGTGGGCTTTTTGTAAAAACAAATAATTTAGTAATTTACCACAAAGTGTTTATAAAATATTTTGTGAGCTTAGGCACACCTCATTTTGAAAATATAGGAGCATGTGGGTATTGTGTGGGAGTTTTCAATAAGCCAGATTCCACCAATGTTTATAGTGTATTCAGGGCTGTTTGGTATGCATGGTATCTTTGGGCCCTGGGGGAAAAAATGTATTGGGGCTCTTCTCTTCAAACTATTGGGAAGGAGCTCCTTCAAGAGAGATTTTGATGACAGTATCATTGCACTTTTCGGTCATTGAATGTAGGCCATACTCATTTGAATGCAAGCATAATCACTCATTACCAAGGTCAGGGGGCGTTTAGCTGAAGGCCCTAGTCAAGTGCCTAGTTTTGGTTGCCTGGTGACAGGCCTTGGTTTATTGAGGTCAGTATTGCACACCGCCTTGTTGAATTAGTGTGTTTTTGCAAGTAGAATTTTGTTGCATCCACATAAAAGCTGTTGATGGCAACAAGCAAAACAATATGAGAGAATTGGCTTTTAAAACAATATGAGAGAATTGTCTTTTTTTCTGAGGGCTATAATAAGATGGAGCACACAGAGAAGCCAACGGGGTTGGGGGGCAAAGGGATCAGTTGTCCCGGGTAGAGAGGGGGCCCAGAACTGGGTCCTCATTACATTGAATGCATTTGGTGGGGGCTTTTTATATGACTTTTCCCTGGGCCCTGGGCCTGGCCAAAACTGTAAGCAGCACTGTCTGGGCAGATGGCTCCCATGAAGGGGGATGTACGTACAAACAGTGTTGCCAGATTGGGCAGTTACCCGCTCAATTGGGCTACTTGGGATGGCCGTCTGAGGGTAAAAACGGGAAAAATTGGCAATTTGGCGTTTTTTTTCTGCAGTTTTGTGCCCATATAAATCAATGTAATTTGTTGAAATTGGGCTGAATGTAGCACATTTTGGCAGTTTTTGAGAACCTTTTGGGCGGGATTTGATCAGACATATCTGGCAACACTGCGTACAAACCGTCTGTTAGAAATGGACAATTACTCACATCTGTTGCACAGTCTAGCCTACAGGACAGACAACAGAATGGTTTCAGTCGGACTCCAGTCCACTGCAATTGTTACCATGTGCAATCCATTTCTTGCTGAATCAGGTGAAAACCAACACTGCACAGTCAACATCTTTCACACGATGTGCCTATTTTCGTTGTATATATGTCGTACTTTGTTTTTCGTTATGTTTCAAAGATAAATGTTAACCGGCAGGACATCAGTTGAACGGCTCATCTGGTGTGGTAACTCTTGTCTTGTGCACAATGTGTATCATCCTTTGATCAATGCAAATTGTGGCTCTGAGACTCTGATTTAATGACTGGGAAATACATGACACATTATCATTTAAAAATCTTTGTATGGTACAGCATGGCAATGTCGCTCAGATGTGAGCAGCTCAAAGCGCTCAACTTATGTGGTGCGACAAAGTTTGCGTGGGTGATAAAAAAAGCAGTGGATGTTTAGGACTAAATTGCTTGTTGGCAAAGGCAGGATTTACTAATAAAAAATCTCAAAGGGGAAGAACATCCATGAAGCCAGAGAAAACACAATAAAAAAGTACCAAGACAGTGCATACTAACATTATGCAATGATGCAAAAATGTTCCCCCGTATTAACTTTTGCAGTTGCAATGAGAGATAATGTGTCTAGTTGCAAATGTTAAAGCCCTGTGCACAATTCTTTTATTCAAAAATAATAACAAAGATGCAATGATAACACGCATGCAACTGTTTGTATGTTGTTAGTGTAGCCTATGACACAGTGGAATTGGGAACCCGTGGCTTACTGTAACAGCTCTTAGGGAAGCACCCAGTAGGGAATGGTCCTTCCTGTGTTTGCAAAAGGAAAACAGTCTGTGTTGGAAGAGGCTGTTACATGCAATACTTTACAGCCACCCCACTTTTCATCTCCTCATCTAGCCTAGTAAACCAGCGCCACCCAGTGGACGGCAACATTTTTTGGCTGTGAGTGGTCCGGCCTCGCATCGTTTTAGTGATCTGCCAGGCTTGCCAAGAATCTGGCAAACCAATCACAATGCAGAGATTTGTTTTGAATCAAAGCGGGCGGGGTTTTTGAGGGAGTGACTACGAAGCTCAATGTTGGGAAAGCAGATCAACAAGAAAGAAAGCATTGGTTGGTCAGAGCTCCGGCCTATAGGCACAGGCACGGTTTGAAAGACACGGGTTGTTCTCATCAACAATCTTCGGATGTACTATTCATCGGGGCCAGACTAAATTACACATCCAATCTCACATTTAGGCTGGTTTATCAAGCTACTCCTCTTCCATCGCCTGGATGCCTGCTAACCTTGGCTTTGGCACTCCAGCATGCGATGCTGCTGCTCACCTGCCACAGCTGTTGAGAAATGGAAGTCCCACTGCGTACCAAAGTGGATATGTAACAGGTAGGACTAGGTCCCCTGTTAGTGTGCATACAGATGCCCGTGTGGGGGAGGGCGGAGCCCTTCCGGTTAGTATAAATTGCCCACCATGCTGGCTGTTAGCCAGGTGTGGATAACCTCAATACCGGTTGGGGTTTGGTGGAGCCCTGTATGTGGGGTGTAGTGGAGGTTCGTGGCGTTTTGGGTGTTGGACCCATACCGGAGCGCTTGCAGAGCGCAGCTGAAATGCGGGCACCGGGTTTCCAAAGGTAGCCTAACCGGCGTGAAGGTAAGCCCTTCTGCATATTCACCTGCCGATAGCCTACCCAATTATGTTGGTACTGTGGCTAACGTGATGTTGCTTCACCGCAGCATTTGAATGGTGAGAACCCAAAGCAAGGATTCAAGACTGGCTTCAGTGCTTCCACTGTTGCAACTTAAGGTAATTTCTCTTGCCATGTCACTCTGTGCCTGTGGCTTTCACGCCATACCATGCACATTGATGATGGCGTTTCCCTAGTGTTAACCCTCCTGTGTTCCTGCATTCTAGGTCAGAAAGCACATCACTGTCAATGGGGGTGGGGAGCGCCGCCGTCTTTTCCCGGTGTTTGTGTTTGTTATTTTACCCTTTACCACCACGAGCTCTCTTAGTTGTTCTTTGTGCAGGTGCGCGAAGCCTTCGTCTTTCAGCCATACGGTCTGACACGGTCAGCTCCAATCACCCACCCCTTAGACAAGGGATGAGTGATTGGAGACTGGCCGGTTGAGATTAGTAGAATTATCATGTAAACTTATTGGTGAGGTGTAGATCCCCTGAGTGGTATAGTAAACCCTCCGCCAAGAGGCCTGATTTGATAAGCCTCTCCACTGTATACCTCTCCACTGTGAATCACTTCTGTGTGCTGTGACTTCTTTTTGTTTGTTTTGATTATGTTTTGTGTGTTTTGATTGCAGTGTTCTTTCGCATTCACAGTGTAGTGTGTAGGTAACACTCTAAGTAAATTACCTGTACTAGCCTACTTAGTGCTCTCGCACTTATCACAATATAGTGGAGTCGTAGGCATGTGCAATTTTTCTCAGTCATTTCAAATTGGTGTTAAAGTTTGGTTTTCACTTCCAAGTTGAAGTTTAGGGTCTATAGAACAATTTGGGTTCGAGTGTCAAACACACAGATAACAAAATGGCCTGCGGGGGGCGCTCTAAAATATATAAACTGCTATAACATTTTATTAGTTTAACCAAATTTAACATATGAGGTATGCATGGATTCAGCATTAAGAGGAGGAGCTGGTGAGCTAAGTATTTGGTTACCAGATTAAAGACACACTATGTAATAAACACACTTTTAGCCCATGGACAGCAAAATTAAGGTTTTTTTAAGATAAAGGATGGAAATGCCCTCCAAGTTGCAATGAAACATCATTTATTGTTACAAGTTATTGTAAATAAAGCCTGGGATATCACTCAACTTGATTTGTTCAGAATATCCCTGAAGCACAACAATACCTAGGATACCTATACGCAAATATGGCTGCATAAAGCCTATGTGATATTTAGGACCCAACTTGCAACTTTGAGTTTATGAATTTAGGATCAAGAGTAACTTTTTTCAATCAAGCCATATTCTATTCACACATAAAATTTACAAAAAAAACGTTATATCTGGAAGAAAATAAATCAAGAAGAAGAAGAAGAAGAAGAAGAAGAAGAAGAAGAAGAAGAAGAAGAAGAAGAAGACTGCATTTCCGGAGACAATGCTAGACAATGCTATTAGTATGCTTGCGGCTTATGCACACACACACAGAGAGCTGTTGTATACACACACAGAAACACGAGGGAAAGAGATAAGGGTCTGAGTGTGTGTGTGTCTGTGTGTGTGTGTGTGTGTGTGTGTGTGTGTGTTTGTCTGTCTGTCTGTCTGTCTGTCTGTCTGTCTGTCTGTCTGTTCGAGAGAGAGAGAGAGAGGTGTGTGTGTGTGTGTGTGTGTGTGTGTGTGTGTGTGTGTGTGTGTGTGTGTGTGTGTGTGTGTGTTTGTGTGTGTGTGTGTGTGTGTGTGTGTGTGTGTGTGCACGTGCACGCGCACGCGCGCGCATGTATGGAGATGCTTCAGGTGCCTTTCAGCAATGGGTGGGTAGGGAAAGGTAAGGGTGGGATTCCAACCTGCAACCCTGACAGACCAAAGCCGTACCCAGTAGGCCACTGCCACTTACTGTATAGAGTGGCCACAGCAGCATATTAGGCCACGGTTGCCCAGGTGACAGCAGAGGTCTGAAGTTCTGCAAGGCTGCATGTGTGTGTGTGTATGAATGAAGATTCTAAAGGTGACAGTTTGGCAGTCAATACCTGAGTAATATGTGCAGCCTTATTTTTACGCTGTCATATCTCCAAAAGTTTTGCAAGTTGTCAGATGATATTGACACACAAATGGCACAACCCTGCTCTTCATGTCAAAGCTGAGATCACTTATCTGGGCCAAATGGTTCAGTCAAAAAATTGACATATTCAGGCCTGTGCGCTGAGCTGTTCACATATTTTTTTCCAAGTGAATGGGGTGACATCATAGGGATTTTAAAACTGCTCTCTCTGAAACATTTTTAAGAGTTGGCTTATGATCTTCACACAGTTTGTATTCAGAGCCAAGACCTCTCTGACAATGCCTTTCAGTTTATTTAGTATGCTTGCGGGAAAGCATAGGGCCTACTAATTGTTCATCAACAGTTTATTATTATTATACATTTTTCCATTCACCTCGGCCTATGGGAATCGCCATTCATTGGTATGGCGGCTTTGAATTGTTGCAGCGTTCGAGATAGAGACACGGTTCGAGTGCCAAAACGAACGGCTTGATAAGGGCTCAGGGTGGTGTATTTTTCGCTGGCCTACCTCCTTTCATTCGTTCACCAGACTTGTTTTTCCTCAGTTTTCTCTCTGTTTTCCCCCTCATTGAAATGAATGGTAGAATGGTCAAGATGATGATGTCACAAACTGTGGCAGTTAGAGTGACAGTTGACCTGTCCTCGGGTTTTTAACTAGGTATCAATTAGGTAAAGCAATGATACAGAGAGAAAACTGAGGTTTTTGGTGAATGAATGAAAGGGGGTAGGCCAGCAAAAAATACACCACCTTGAGCCCTTTTCGAGCTGTTCGTTTTGGCACTCAAACCGTGTCTCTATCTCTAACGCTGCAACGATTCAAAGCCATTCTTATTATCTGCATTTGGCAGAAATGCCTGCCAATATGGTAACAAATGAACAGATTTGGACTACACTACCAAAGATGCAGTTGCCAAAGATGTATTCCAACTAGAGGTGAAGTGCAGCTGTACTAGTACCTGTACAAATAGACCTGCCAAATCTCGGTGCAGGCAGAGTTAAAGTGCACACCTCTGTGCAAGTGCACATGCAATTTCTAAGACTGACCACTGACTGTTTTTGTATCTGTTCTCTGTCATAGTTATTGTAGAGTGGAGTATTGGAATAAATTTTAGCCCTATGGTCTTCTGTTTGTGTTTTGAATGCAGGAAAAAAATATGTTCCCCATAGTATTTATCATTATTATTATTATTATCATCATCATTATTGATTTACTTTCTTCAACATATAAAGTTTTTAAGTTGTGAATAAAATGATGGCTTGATTGAAAAAAGCTGGTACTCATGATCCTAAATTCATGAACTCAAAAGTGCAAGTTGGGTGCTAAATATCACATAAAAGGCTATATGCAGCCATATTTGTGTATAGGTATCCTAAGTATCTGTGTGCTTCAGGGATATTCTGAACAAATCAAGTCAAGTGATAACCCAGGCTTTATTTACAATAACTTGTAACAATAAATTATGTTTCATTGCAACTTTGAGGGCATTTCCACCCTTTATCTTAAAAAAGCCTGGATTTAGCTGTCCATTGGCTAAACGTGTGTTTATTACATAGTGTGTCTTTAATCTGGCAACCAAATACTTAGCTCACCGGTTTCTCCTCTTCATGCTGAATCCATACATACCTCATATGTTATATTTGGTTTAACTAATCAAAAGTTATAGCAGTTTATATATTTTAGAGCGCCCCCTGCAGGCCAGTTTGTCATCTGTGTGTTTGACACTCGAACTCAAATTGTTCTATAGACCCTAAACTTCAACTTGGAAGTGAAAACCAAACTTTAACACCAATTTGAAATGACTGAGCCTAATACGACCCCACTAATATCCATCTTTATTGACTTAAGCAGAGTTAAAACTGTTTGTGTATATAATCTCAAGTGAACTGTCTGCACATTCTGAATACAAATAAGACTGAAAGCAGAAGAAAATAAAAACTATTGTATGTGCAACAGCTGCGTCATCCTTTGTCATCTAGAACCTGTCGGGGAAAATTGTGTTTTAACATCTGGGTTGTCTCACCCTTTACAGTAACAAGACTCGCATAGTCACCTTTTAATACCTGGTAAGTAAAAGTTTGAACTTTTGGTAAACACCACTCTGCTACAGATACAACACTAGGGAAGTATTGTTCGCAAAGCAATTAAGCTTTGTACGATATCCCTCTAAAGTACATGTGTTTCTGTGGGGTACAATACCTGCAGGTGTACAGGTGTTGTTTTCCAGATTTCTGCACCCAAAAGGGTACCAGAAACATTTGATTCAATATGTAACACTTAAAGTGATACTGTCCCATTTTTGGAAAAAAAGCTCATATTACACCTCCCCTTGAGTTAATATGTTGAGTTGTACCTTTCTCCTGTACTTTTGACCGTTCTCTGAGTATGGCAGTGCAAATTTTACCTCCATGCTAGCAGTTAACATTAAGTCCTATGAGACCAGCTGGTGGCTTACTGGTCTCATAGGAGTCAATTTTAACTGCTAGCTTGGAGGTAAAATTTGCACTGCCGTACTCAGAGAACGGTTGAAAGTACAGGAGAAAGGTACAACTCAATTACTTAACTCAGGGGAGGTGTAATATGAGCACATTTCCAAAAATGGGGCAGTATCACTTTAAGAATAACTAAAGGCTTCATAAACACTATATTGACATTTATTAATGAACTGATCATAAGCAAAACATTTACAAATGTTTATAAATGAATAAGAACCAAGCCACAGCTGCACAGTGCGGTCATCAACCTCTACTGGATGAGTTTTTTGTGTGTTTGTCTGATAAATTCTTCTAAAGCCAATTTTTTCATGCCTTCTCGGCTATGGAGGGCAAACTTTCAGGACCAATGTGACTGTGCCGTGTCTGCTGTGCTAAAATAGTATGTCTTCCTCATTTATAAACATTTGTAAATGTTTTGTTGATAATTAGTTACTTACTTATGAAGTGTTTATAGCGCTAGGGGTAGAGTTACCACTCTTGGATTGTCAAAATGGCACAGGCCTACATGAAGACAACATAGGCCTACGATGGATTTATTTATTTATTTATTTATTTTTTGGGCTTTTTTGGCCTTTATTATGACAGGACAGTATGAGAGGAGACAGGAAACAATTGTGAGAGAGAGATGGAGCAGGGCAGGGAAATGACCCTGGCTGGACTCAAACAGCGCCCCGGCCTACAATGGATTTAATACAATATTTATATTCTATTCTCTCCTTTTTCCTCATATCCCCACTTTTAAATTGGTATCACATGGTAGTCCACACACATTCGCCAAGGAATGTCACCAGATGCTGGAGTATTAGTCCCTGAAGCAGTCGGTAGCCTGTGTGATGTGAGGACAGCAGAGGGTGTGCTGGGCTCACAGAGGAGTTGGAACATCAGTATCTATTTATAAGAAGATAAAATAGGACAAGGAAGATCGAGGAAGACAATCCAGACCAACCGTCCAGATAATGGGATTTTAAACAGAGGACATTTTTTTCAGTTAGAAATGAGCCTGTCGATGAGTGTTGTAGATAGCCTGGAGTAAAGAGCCTACAACAGAAAACTCTGATTGCAAACTTTTGGGCCAAACCACACTCACACACGCGCGCGCACACGCACACACACACACACATACCGTACACACACGCAGGCACGTGGGCATGCACGCACGCACGCACGCATGCACACACACACACACACACACACGCACACACACACGCACACGCACACACACACACGCACACACACACACACACGCGCACACACACACTTTTATTGGCACCACTCAAGCACCCTGACCCTGAGCACGGGTGCCCCGCAAGGTTGTGTGCTCAGCCCCCTGCTGTTCATGCTGCTGACGAATGACTGCACAACGACCCACAGTACTAACCATCTGGTGAAGTTTGCGGATAATACAACAGTGGTGGGCCTCATCACTAAGGGCGACGAGACTCACTACAGAGAAGAAGTAGACCTGCTGGCCAGATGGTGCAAGGACAACAACCTCCTGCTGAATGTCAACAAGACCAAGGAGATTGTTGTCAACTTTCAGAGGGGCCAAAAACAACTGCCACCACTGACCATCGACGGTGATGTTGTGGAGAGAGTAAGCAGCACAAAATTCCTTGGCGTGCACATCAGCGATGACCTCTCCTGGACCACAAACACATCATCCTGGTGAAGAAGGCCAAACAGCGCCTCTACTTCTTGCACAAACTGAAGAAGGCAAGTGCTACACCCCCCATCATGGCAGCATTCTACAGAGGAACCACCGAGAGCATCCAGACCAGCTGCATCACAGTGTGGGGAGGAAGCTGCACGGAGCAAAACAGGAAGACACTCCAGTGCATTGTGAACACAGTGAAGAAGATCATTGGAGCGCCACTCCCATCCCTGCAGGACATTTACACCACCTGCCTCACCCGCAAAGCACTGATGATCACCAAGGACATAAGTCACCCTGCACACAAACTGTTCAGTCCCCTGCCTTCTGGAAAGAGGTACAGGTGCCTCCGCTCCCGTACCACCAGACTGGCAAAGACCTTCATACTGTACACCAAGCAATCAGGATGCTCAGGATCCTGCCCTCCTATCACTGATACCCCCCCTCCCCCCTCAACACTGAATTGTGATTGCACATTCTACTTGCACTAACTCAAAACACACACACACACACACACACACACACACACACACACACACACACACACACACACACACACACACACACACACACACACACACACACACACACACACACACACACACACATTGCACAGTACAATTGCTTACTTTGCATTTATTATTTCACAATTCTACCATCACTATGTCAGAATCGTCACAATAGCTGGAACTGGAAATAACTGGAAATGCGCAATACCTCTTCTTACTGTAATATGTTCTATGTATGTCTGCTGTTGCCCAAATCTTAAACACCAAACTTGGACTTTATGGGAAGGTATAAATAAACTCAACCAACAAATAAATGAATAAACAACTGGAAAACCCGACGCGCACACAAAAAATACAGTGTTACGTAATTCAACACTTAGAGGTGATTTAGCACCTTCTTGAGTAGGCTATGTTTGGTCACAGAGTACTCCTTAAGTGTTGAATAAACACTATTTTTTCCCTAGGCCTATGTAAAATGTCCAAGTTGAACAGGTCCAGATGCAGCTCCATGCTTCCTTGTCACACTCCATCCTGTTTTTAAATGCTATGCTGCATTGTCATTACAGTAACAGGACAACGGAGGATTGCATGCGGCTGCTGAGAACATTCCACTGCATTTACAATGCTGGAAGCCATGTCTGGAAAGTCTGCAACGCCTGCTATAGCCACCATATGATGTGAGCAGGCCTGTCACAACCACACAAGCAAGTAAGGCTCAGCGGAAAGGGGTTATGTTCTTGTGATTAAGGGTGAAAAGGAAGAAAGGAGTCGCACACAAGAGCTGAATGCAAAATCAAAAACTGTATTAAACAAAGGCGAATAAAGTAAATAAAACCGACAGACAGGAACACTGATGATGGACTACACCCGAAACATTTGTCGCGTCTCTGTCGGTTTTATTTACTTTATTCGGCTTTGTTTAATACAGTTTTTGATTTTGCATTCAGTTCTTGTGCGTGACTCCTTTCTTTCTTTCCGCCATACTGTTCTTGGAATTACGCACCGAGCAAAACGCTCAGAAAAAGACATTGGCACGGACGCCACCCCACCATTGCTTGTGGTTATTGGTAAATGGACTACATTAATATTGCGCCTTTCCACTTTTTCCAGCACTCAAAGCGCTTTACATGGTATGCCTCACACTCACCCATTCACACACCGGTGGCAGTGGCTGCCACGCAGGGTACCACCCTGCCACCAGAAGCAACTCTGGGTTACCGTAAGTATCTTGCAGAAGGACACAGCGATGGGGTCAGGCTAAGCAGGACTCGAACCTGCAACCTTCGGGTTGCCGAACAGCTCCTCTACCAACTTAGCCACCGCAGCCCGTTCTTGTTTTAACGTGTAAACTATGACAGCAATGGCAACTTTGTGAGTGTGGCAATACCTCCTTAAATTGAATGACCGTAAAATCGCAACTTATACTGTGGTCCAAAGCTCTCTCCTCCAACAGTTTGAAGAGAAGAAAAGTTCTCCAAGTGCCTCTTCGCTTTGGGACAGGGGACGCGGTTGGGAAATAGAAAGAGAAACAGATAGTGACATGGCAGGAAGTTGAGACAGAGCTAGAGAGAGAGAGAGAGAGAGAGAGAGAGAGAGAGAGAGAGAGAGAGAGAGAGAGAGAGAGAGAGAGAGAGAGAGAGAGAGAGAGAGAGAGAGGGCAACATATGGCAATGGATGACTGGAGATGGGGGACAGACTCTGTCTCAGGCTTTCAGGTTTTGACTAATGATCTACACAGGTGCAGTGAAGAAGACCAGAGAGAGAAGAGGAGAGGAGAGGAGAGGACGGGAGAAAAGGGGAGAGGAGAGGGGAGGAGAGGAGAGGAGAGGAGGAGTGGAGAGGAGAGGGGAGGAGAGGACAGGAGAAAAGGGGAGAGGAGAGGGTAGGGGAGGAGAGAAGAGGAGAGAAGGGAATGGGAGCAAAGAGGAAAGTAGATGAGAGGAGAGGGGAGAAGTGGAGAGGAGAGGACAGAAGAAGAGAGGGTAGGAGAGGAGAAGAGAGGAGAGGATAGGATAAGAGAGAGGAGGAGAGGGGAGGAGAGCAGAGGAGAGGAGATGAGAGGGGGAGTGGAGAGGATAAGACAGAAGAGGAGAGGAGAGGAGAAGAGAGGAGGGGAGAGGATAAGAGAAGAGAGGAGAGGAGAGAAGAGGGGATAAGAGGAGAGGAGGGAGAGAAGAGGAGAGGAGAGGAGAGAAGAGGGGATAAGAGGAGAGGAGGGAGAGAAGAGGAGAGGAGAGGAGAGGATAAGAGAGGAGAGAAGAGGGGATAAGAGGAGAGGAGGGAGAGGAGAGGAGATGAGAGAAGAGGAGAAGAGAGGAGATCGCCCTTGGCTTAGTCCCCAGACTCTACTCATGCACACTCTCTCCACCTGGCTTCCCTCTCAGACACGTACACAAACACACACACACGCTGTCACATACTGTAAAGATAAACACACACACACACACACACACACACACACACACACACACACACACACACACACACACACACACACACACACACACACACACACACACACACACACACACACAAGCTAAGCATTATCTCATCCCCTCTTTACATTTTTCCCTCCTTCCCCTTCCTCTCGTCACCCCCCTCTTTCCCTTTGCCCCCCTCCCTTGAGAAAGAGGGGGTGATTTCCGAAGCGGATGCGGGGTCCCCTCTAATGGGGGGGTCGCGTTTCGTTTCCACCAGGCGGAGTAATCTCTGATGTCACAGCGGTCTCCACCTGTCGCCATTTCGCTCAGCTTTGAGGGATTTGATCGATAATGAGCCCTAATGATGTCATTGTGTGGTCACCGGCCGCCTGCCCGTGGTGTGTTTAGCCGAAAAATGCTCAAAAACATGTCTGCTGTGCTGCTAGAAGGAAGGGGGTGTTGAGAAGCATTTTCTCAGCCCTCGGCCAGCATGGGAGCAAGAGGTGTGAGGTTGTTAGAGGGGTGTAATGGAAACATTTTACGGGGGGGGGTGGGGGGGGGGGGGGGGGGGGGGGGGGGGGGGGGGGGGGGGGGGGGGGGGGGGGAGCTGGCTGCTAAGCTGGGTTCATTTGATGACCAACTGGATATATGGGCATGTTTGGCCTGGCATGTGTTTGATTGTGTGTGTGTGTGTGTACGTGTGTGTGTGTGTGTCTGTGTTTGTGTGTGTGTGTGTGCGTGTGTGTGTGTGCGTGTGTGTGTGTGTGTGTGTGTGTGTCTGTGTGTCTGTGTGTCTGTCCGTCTGTCTTTCTCTTACAATGTGTGTGTGTATGCATTCAAGACAATCTAACAAATGCACTCCCCCCCAACACACACACACACACGCACAAACACACACAAGCACACGCATGCACGCACGCACGCACGCACGCACACACGCACGCACGCACGCACGCACGCACGCACCCACACACACACACACACACACGCACACTCATACGCCTCTCTCTCCTCTCCATGTGCATACTTGTGTGTGGTAGGTGGACTTCAAGGTGCTTATGAAAAACACCAGTCAAAGTCAGACTTTCCAGCAGTATAAAGGAACACATGGGCAAATAAAGGGTGGTAGGGAGAGTGGCGGGGACAGCACAGAGACAGACAGTCGAATGGATGGATGAACAGGCAGAGAGACAGACAGACAGAGAGGCAGGTAGGCAGGCAGACAGAGAGGCAGACAGACAGACAGGCAGACAGACAGACAGACACAGACAGAGAGGCAGGCAGGTAGGCAAACAGACAGGCAGGGAGGCAGGAAGATAGAGAGAAAGGCAGGTAGGCAGACAAGCAGACGGACAATCATCCAGGCAGGCATACAGGTAGGCAGGCAGACAGACAAATACAGACAGAAATAGCCTGACAGACAGAGAGACAGACAAGATGGATGGAGCCGGGCAGACAGAGAGACTGACAGACAGAGACCCAGACTGACATAAAGTACAAACACATAACACAGACAACAGACATGCAAGCACATACAGTACACAGACAGACAGACAGAGGAGGAAAGAGTAGACAACTCAGCAGATACTTCGAAGCCCAATCGCAACTTTTTTTTTAGAAGGCAGCTGCCTGATTGAGGCCAGACGTTAACAACGAAGTCCTCACCGCGAGCTCTGTGACAGTTCCATTAATCTCCGATCCCAATCTGCAGGCCAGATGTAGGGAATTAAGAGGAAGCTCGGGAGAGAGAGAGAGAGAGAGAGAGAGAGAGAGAGCCAGAGAGAGAATATCCCACTGCTCTGCTCTATTCCCATGCTCTTTGCATGACTGCACTGTAGTCCACTTTGGATACAGATGCACAAAAGCTGGCCAGCCTGGGTCTGTCTCTCTGCCACTGTCTGTCTCTGTCTGTGTGTCTTTGAGTCTTTGTGCCTTTGCCTCTCTGTCTCTGTCTCTGTCTCTGTCTCTGTCTCTGTCTCTGTCTCTGTCTCGGTCTCGGTCTCGGTCTCTGTCTTGGTCTCTCTCTCTCTCTCTCTCTCTCTCTCTCTCTCTCTCTCTCTCTCTCTCTCTCTCTCTGTGTTCAACGTGGCATTGTTGGAAACTGGCAGGAGTTGGTGTCACAAGTTCCAAAATTGAGTGTGACAAAAACAGGACCACAACGATAGATCAATCCATCAGAGCAATCCTTCTATACTTAGGTGATGATTACACTTAGGTGGATATTTTTAGATGTGGATATTTTTTGTATCCGTTTACGTACGAATAAACAGGACATGTGGATAAACATACTGTTGTTACAGGTTTGTTTAGCCCTGCTGTGGCTAACAGTAGGTCACTCGTCTGCTATTCGGCTGACCCGGGTTCGATTGGGTACTTTGCCATCTCCCTCTCTCCACTCGCTTCCTGTGATAGGAAAAAGACAGTCGTATCTCGAAATAAACCCAGGTGAAAAAGTGGTTCAATTTAGTACAATAAAAGCACGACTGAAGTGTACTTAGCATGTTAAAAGCGCACTCACACTTTTTGTGCTAAGGAAAAGTATGTTTACAATATGCTTATTTAAAGTGTACTTAAAATTAGATGTAATTAAGTTGCTCTCAAAGAAAGTACACTTTGCGAACCATACTTCAAGTGCACTTAGAAGATGTTTGGCTAAAGTGTATTTAGAGGAATATACTAATAGTGTTCTAATAGTGAACTTACTAAAAGTGTATTTTTTAATAACATATTGCAATTGCACTTTTTTTAAGTGCACTTTGATTATACTTCACCCAAGTGACTTCGAAGTGTGATTTTCTATAGTGTGCTTTAAAGTAAATCACTTTAACATATTGGAAGTATACTTTTTCTAAGTGCACCATGATTATACTTCACCCAAATATGTATCTTTAAAGTGTGATTACACAAAGTGCATTTAATCGTCATGCATATTCCATGATGCAATGCACTTCTCTGAGCTAAATTTCTCAAACAGAAAGCCATTTACCTCTAAGGAATATCTTTGGTTTGCATGAAAATATTACTCATTGTTATATTCTGCATTTATTGTAGGAGTTTTAACATTTTAAAGTGGTACACAAAAAATGGCCATGTTCCCACCGTCATTATGATGGTCACGTATATGTTCTGGTATATATAGACTCACACTTCCCATGATATCATGGTGAGAGGTAAGTTGGAACTAGTTGTTCAAACAAAGAATCAAGGGTCACCATTCATGATCAATTCAAATGATCAACTGCAGGAAGGTGGAACAAGAAGGAAGTAAAGTGAAATGTGTATCTGAAATCTCTGTAACAATGCAATGATTGTAAATGTCAGTCGTGCTAGGCATGCATACTGTATCACTACTGTAACATGTGGCTGTGTGTAATGTACAAGCTCTGAGAACCAGCATGGATTGTAGTATTACATTTATATTATTCGTTGTACTTGGGAGTGTACTGTAAATATACTTCAAGCATACCTGTTATATATTTACAATACTTAATATGATATACTTTTTACATACTTAAAATGTTCCAATGTAGTCCAAAGAAGCATGAAGTTAATGTACTTTTATTGTACTTCTAGTAACAATAAAATGTTATAGAAGTGTACTCAAGCACACTATTAATGCCATACGAATGCATGAAAAACGTGTTTGGAGCATACTTTCAAAAGTATGCTTGTAGTGCACTTAAAGTTGTCCAAAAGCGGTGCCAATTTAGCATCCTCAGTGTGCTGCAAGTGTGCTGAAGTACTGCTTAAGTAGTGCTTCAGCGCACTAATAGTGCAATGAAGCGCACTTTAAGTCGCCGAAAATAGTACACTTTGTACTAAGTACGGTCAAAAAAAGTACACTTTAAGTATATGGGTTTTTCACCTGGGAAGGCACCCCCCCCCCCCAAAAAAAAGAGTTTTGAATTGCGCCTTCTAAACGTCCGTTTATGTGTAAACAAGAGGTCAAAATCAACGAGCATTCCAAAATATCCAAATAGGGTATGTGTAAATAGTCTCTTAGTTTGCATTGCAGCTCAAAGAAGGTAGGGATCGCTGTAAAAAAACATTTAGAACTTTCACTCTCAGGGATTTCTGTAGCCTAATCGGCCTTGCTTCTTGGACAACATGATAATGGGGAAACTGGCAACGACTAAAGGAAGCCTTTTATTGAGGCCAAGGGTTTTTTGGTGGAAAAATAACAAAGAGAGAGAGAGAGAGAGCATTGGAAGGTCTTGGTCAAGGGAAAAGATGAAGACACACAGGGTCAGGCTTTAATATATCATCTCGAAGGAGCCCATTCCAGTGTATGAGCGCAGAGCTTCTTCAAGGGATACTGCCGAGCCAAAACCAACAAAATATGTGGGCGTGGTGAAGTGAAGAGAAGAAGGGAAAAGAATACTATGTTGAAATCGATCTGAGTCTGTCCAGCTCAAAACCCTTTGCTTCTGTATCTGTGTGTTTTGTTGAAAAAAGTAGTACTGACCGTGGTGGCGTATTTCGCAAAACTACAGTGGAATCCCAAAGGGATGAGTGACTCATGCATACACTTTCCCCCCTTCTTTTCTTTCTACTCATTCATCTTCCCTTCTTTCTTTTTCATTTTCTTTCTATTCCCTCATCTCCCCTTGCTCCTCCCCCCTTCTATATTTCATTATATCTTTAATCTCGTACACCACGGCAGGAAATAACGAGGTGGTGTACTGCATTTGGTGGTGGTTGGTGAGAGGGATAGACATGGTGGGGTGGAAAACCAATCAGCTTTGAAATCAAGCAAACATGGTGGCTAATTTGGAACCACAGAGGAGACCCACTTCCTCTACTCCGGAGAGAGAGAGAGAGAGAGAGAGAGAGAGAGACAGAGAGAGAGAGAGAGAGAGAGAGAGAGAGAGAGAGAGAGAGAGAGAGAGAGAGAGAGAGAGAGAGGAGAGAGAGAGAGAGAGAGAGAGAGAGAGAGAGAGAGAGAGAGAGAGAGAGAGAGAGAGGAGGAGTCCCGGCCCAGTTTAATTATGTCCCACCCAGAACACTTACCCACTCATCCAGTGTAAACACCACCTAAAAATTACACCGTCATCCCCCAACCCGCTCCATGAACACGCCATCCTACTACGGTACCTACACCTTCACAGTCATGGGTAAGCGGTTAGGGCGCAGACTTGTAGCCCAAAGGTTGCTGGTTCGACTCCTGACATGCCAGGTTGGTGGGGGTAGTAATCAATCAGTGTTCTCTCCCGTCCTCCTCCATGACTGAGGTACTCTGAGCATTGTACCGTCCTGCCACACTGTTCCCTAGGGCGCAATGACAATGGGAGTTGGAGTTTCCCAATGGGTTTTCACTTTCACTTGGACCCTCCACATGCCATGCGATGCAGGTCCAAGCCAGTGTTGTCAGATGTGTCTGACCAAGTCCCGCCCAAAAGGTTCTCAAAAAACACCAAATTGCGCTAAATTCCGCCCAAATTCAACAAATTACATTGACTTCCATGGGCCCAAAGTGGCTGAAAAAACCCGCCAAATGGCCAATTTTTCCCGCTTTTGCCCACCGACGCTCATCCCAAGTAGCCCAATTGGGCGGGCACCCGTCCAATCTGGCAACACTGGTCCAAGCACCACCACTTCCATATGCAGCTCAGATAGGTTCTTCAATACACTATTGTACAAAAGGGCTTGAATAAGAGGACCAGGGGCCCATTAGGATACAGGTCTCTGTAGGCCCACACAGAAGGGAAATTCTGTGACAAATCGTGACGTGATATAGTTCGGAGCCAGGAATGAAGAATAACATTTTTGCCAACTAGTGGAGAGGGATTTGACAAGATATGAGACTCTATTCGACATGACAGACCTATGCCCGGGACCTATTTCTCCCCCAGTCCAGTCCTGGTTACTGCAATGCGACCCTGACCCACATGCCATGCCAATCTATTGTAAACACCATCACTTCCACCCTTAGCAGTAGTATGTCTCATCCTCAATGCTGTATCCACAGTAGCTACAGTACACAACAACCCTCCACCCTGCACGGCATCCTCCATGACTGTCATGTGATGCCAATCTAAGCACCACCACTTCCTCCTGGTGATTGGCATGATTTGCCAGAGGAGGTAATTTACCCCCTGTCCCCTGGGGGTGTGTGGGGGGTGCAGTGACCTTGACTGAACTGTTGTAATTAAGGAAATAGAGACAGACAGATGTGATAAGGGGGCCCGGGCAGCAGAGAGAGAGAGCGAGAGCGAGAGAGAGAGAGAAAGAGAGAGAGAGAAATACATCATTGCAACAGACGTTGATCGAGGGTTCTTCAAGTCATTCATGAATTTTGTGTAAAATACTGTAGGCCTATATAAAATGAACACTTGCCAGTGTCAACGGTTACTGAATTGTATATACAGTACTATATCATCAAGTTATGCATGAAGGCAGACTTCGACAACAATACAGCAGATCCATGGTGATCAGAAATGCTTCATGCTTCATTCTGTAATGAATGTCACCCCCAAGAGCAGTCATGGGTAAGTGGTTAGGGTGTCAGACAGGGGTAGCCCAACGGTTGCCAGTCCGACTCCCGACCTGCCAGGTTGGTGGGGGGAGTTATTAACCAGTGCTCTCCCCCTTGCACGGGTGAGGCATAAATGCAGTTGTGCAGTGTGCACGTGTGTGCTGTGGAGTGCTGTTTTACAATGACAATGGGAGCTGAAGATTCCCAGTTGGGCTTTAACCACACCACAAAAAATGTCACTCATCCATCCATTGTGTAGACTTATTCTGCCCCCTTGTGGCCATGTTTGAAAAAGGTGTAGAGCAGACTTGAGCAGAGTCGTCAGTGGAGTAACTTTTCATTTACCGCTTGTTTCTGTTCGCTACAGCTCCTTTTTGAGACTTAAGCTGTTTTTCCAGAACTCTTGACATAAATACAACAACCTCACCAAGCCAGCAAAACTGTGTAGATACACTGCAAAACCCAACACGGTTTGCTAAACTCTACACATAGGCCTAGTTGTAAAATGAACTGCTTTTGTACCAAATCATGAACACACTCATCACATCACACTATACATGGGTTCTCAGTGTTTATCAACATGATGTTATGAGGAGGGGCAAGACACTGGCAGCCAACCACGTGAGCTAATTTTTTGATCGACAGCGGTTTCCAACAATCAGAGGTTGAGTTGTGCGCAGTTAGGTTCGCGCAGTCAAGTTATAAACAAAATTCAGAACCCATGTATTTTCATTTCGAGGAGGTTATAGAAGTCAAGGCGTGTGTTCATCATTTTTTTGGAAATTGTGTGTAAAGCAGTGAGTTGTGTTCACACATATGCAAAATGAGTGTTTGGCAATTTTCAAAGTGTGTGTTATAAATTGCAAACTAAGTGCAAAGCAGTTTTTGTGCTATTATTTTGGATAATTTGGTTATAGGTTTGTGCATCTGTGTGAAGAGTTTCGCAAAAGCAGCCAAAGTTACAAAATTATGCTTTAGCGAACAGAAAACAAAATACGAAATATAAAATAAAGGCCTACACGACATATTGAAAATACAGCACACACTGTATGTGTGTATGGCATGTGTGTATGGCACGTGTGTATGTATGACGTGTGTTTACGGCAAAGTAGAGCGATGGATATCTTGTGAATGATCAGCCATGATTGCAGATATCGTTGGTATATTTGTTCAGGTTTTTAGAGTATGTGCATGTGTGCGTGCGTGTGTGTGTGTGTGTGTGTGTGTGTGCGTGTGTGCGTGTGCGTGCGTGCGTGCATGTGTGTGTGTGGTTGTGTGTGTGTGTGTGTGTGTGTGTGTGTGTGCGTGTGCGTGCGTGCATGTGTGTGTGTGTGTGTTTGTGTGTGTGTTTGTGTGTGTATGTAAGACTGTGTGTGTGTGTGTGTGTGTGTGTGTGTGTGTGTGTGTGTGTGTGTGTGTGTGTGTGTGTGTGTGTGTGTGTGTGTGTATGTAAGCAGACTGTGTGTGTGTGTGTGTGTGTGTGTGTGTGTGTGTGTGTGTGTGTGTGTGTGTGTGTGTGTGTGTGTGTGTGGGTGTGTGTCTGTGTGTGTGTAAGCAGACTGTGTGTGTGTGTGTGTGTGTGTGTGTGTGTGTGTGTGTGTGTGTGTGTGTGTGTGTGTGTGTGTGTGTGTGTGTATGTGTATGTAAGCAGTGTGTGTGTGTGTGTGTGTGTGTGTGTGTGTGTGTGTGTGTGTGTGTGTGTGTGTGTGTGTGTGTGTGTGTGTGTGTGTGTGTGTGTAAGCAGACTGTGTGTGTGTGTGTGTGTGTGTGTGTGTGTGTGTGTGTGTGTGTGTGTGTGTGTGTGTGTGTGTGTGTGTGTGTGTGCGCGTGCGTGCGCGCGCGTGCATGTGCGTGCGTGCGTGCATGTGCGTGTGTGTGTGTGTGTGTGTGTGTGTGTGTGTGTGTGTGTGTGCGTGCATGTGTGTGCGTGTGCGTGTGTGTGTGTGTGTGTGTGTGTGTGTGTGTGTGTGTGTGTGTGTGTGTACATACGTGCATGTGTGCGTGTGCATGAGTGTGTGTCTAGGTCCCTATAAAAGGACATTTCGCTTGTCTTCTAAATATTGCACCATAGCTGTGATAGCTTTTGTCAATTACATAATCGTGTTTTCCAAGTATGGGGTCTACGTGTAGTAGTCGATGTTTGTGTGATGAACTCAAAGCTAATGAAATGATTAACTGCTCACCAAATGTCCACAATGTGTTGAAATGATATAAAGATATCTTATCTGATGTTACACCTCAGCCTCCTTGTTTCCACGACCTTGAGCAATGTATTCTGACCTAAAACACTATACACAAACAATTTCATATAATCTGTTAACATTATTATACATTTATATGTATTTGTAAAATTATAATTATTAATGTCTCCTTTGGCATGCATTAATACAGGCACAATTACATCTCACTCCACTTGAACAGTGACAACAAGGAACTTCTACCTCTGCAAAAAATTAAATGATATGGTAATCGACACAATCTAAACCAAACCACACCAAAACTACCTATTTCTCTGCATGTGTTTTGCAATGTCCAAATGCTTGTTGACTCAAGCCATCCTACGCATCAATGTTTGCTTGCTCTTTGTAACACAGACAGTTAGAGGAATTGCTCAACCACCCCACTACCACCAGCAGCAAGACTGTAATCTTTGGAAAAAAAAAAGCAAATGCGAGTGGGAATGTGTTTCAGTCCCCATGCCGGGCCGGGGTCAGGGTGATCGGGTCCTAAAGTAGGCCTCGTGTCACTGTCATGTGTCCAACTGTTACCGCACCGGGCCCCCAAGGCCTCAGGGCATGCTCACACTCGGTTTACTAAGGGAACTTTAGACCTGCAAACATGCAATGAAAATTTCACTGATTCTTGTTAGTTTTTTCAAAGAAGACCCTACTGATTTTCACCGAGCCAGCCTTTATCTATTCCAGTTGTTAGGAGATTTTACCTATATGTCTTGGACCAACTCCTTCATGCCATATTGCACTCAAATTCAAATTTAACTATGTGATATAGGCCTACTTTATTATTGCATTGTAGTTTCACATATTTCTCTCCCTGGTCTCTACCTGAAAATCCACTCTGATGTTCAAATACATTACATGTACAGTATGTCTGATGTCAAATATTTGAGATTTTCTGAGTTAAAGTCGCAAACAAGATCCGGCAAGTGTCAGTGTGGATATACATAGACAATTGGTGGACAGCAGTCGAATCAGTGTTCGGCCACCTATTCATGACTTATTTACACTTTTAAGACCATCTTATTTATAGAATGGCAATGACCAAGAAATTATGTATTACTAAAAATGCTGAAAAATGTTGTAGAGTAAGGCCGCTGACAACTCTTTGTGCTGCCTCCATGTAGCGTCAGAAGAGGACAAAACAGTGACTTTCATGGCTAATGACACACAATTGTATACCTCTACTGGCCCTTATAAATCCACCTGCTTGTCCACCGTCACCATGTGGATGAGAAAATGTTTTTCTAAAACTAAAGAACACTGAAGCTCTACTCTTTGGGCTGAAAGACAAATGCTCTGCACTACAGCCTGGGTGACCAAAACAGGCCCACTAAAGCTAAAGTAACCAGCCAAGGTATGGTCCTTTACTCTGATATGGGCTTTGGGTCCCACATAAAACATAACAAAATCTCCCTACTTCCATCTCTGAGAGTCACGCCAGTGAGCCTGGCTCTTTGGTGTAGTGGCGTAGTCCCATTAGCAGGTCTGGGTTTGAGTCCCAGTGGGGCCAGCTCTTTTCTCTGGACTCCCGAAAAAGTCAATTGATAACTGCACAGACGGAAACAATTTGGTTGTCTTAGGCTTACAAGCAACAGTATTCAGTTTTAGGCGAAACCTCAGCTGTAGCAATATCAGCTAACATTTAATTTCCCTCAGGATCAATAAATGATACTCTACTCTACTAACTACCCCACTCCAACTCCCAGTCTTGTGTAACCCTCTACTACTGTGTGCCTAGGGTCGAATCCAGACAGGGTGAAATGGCATTTATTTTAATCATTATGCTGCCAAAGGCAGTCCAAATTAGAACTACCCCAACAGTATCATGTTTTCAAAAGAAATCGAAGACAGCTTGATTTTGGTCTGCCTTTTGTGACAGTTATTTAGTTATTTACTATCTATAATACAATATAGCATAATACAATACACATATTTTTATCTTCTCTTTCTTTACTCTTTAGCACATTGAATGACAGTTATGTATGATAATGTGCTACAGTATATAAATAATATTGATTGATTGATTGATAGATTGATTGATTGTGTGACCATGCAATACAGTTAGTGGTAGTGATAATCCAGTAAGGGACATGACCATGACATCGTAATCAGTTCAAGTTTATTTACAACCTTTAATCCACAGAGTATGTGCCTGTTCTCAACAGGAAAGTATCACTCTGAGTAAAGTACAATTTGTTGTACATAAATGTATCATTATGACACTTTAACAATATGAACTTCCTTTAACATAACAATTTAAATCTTACCACGCATAATGTACAGTGATGTCACCACTACAAAATAATAATCGGAACAATAAACACATTACAAAACATAATTTATCAATGCACAATGATTGATGTTGTGAAGAATATATGAACATATGTAACTGGTATTTTACTATAAATAAACAAACAGTAACTAAATACTAATCAAAAAATACATTCATTCAGTTTTCTGAGAATGGCTATTTAATAGTCAGTTCTGCTCTCTACATACTAGTCAGTGCCTCTACTATATGAAACGCTAACAGTCTAGGCTACATTCACTATAGTAACCAGCTCTTATACACACAATATACATAGTTTACACGCTATCCTCAACATACGTACATCAAAATGAGCGCAACATCAAGGGAAATATGCACGTGTTGTCAGTATGAGTTGTTTTCGGATATTATACAAAGTATATATACAATACAGATTATTGATATTATAATAATCAAATATGCAGATATTCTAATTCCGTGGTTATAATTCAACGCAGTGAGTGGGACCAAATAGAGGAGAGTGTTAAATTGACTATGAGTGTTGTTACAAATGAATACTGTAAGTGTTGATTCAACACTTAACATTTAACAGAGGGATCACATTTACATCTTCTGTATTGTGTATTTCGTCCCACTGAGTGTTAAATTAGCACTGCAAAATATATACTGTACATTGCAAAATTAACAGAATATACTGTGGTGAGTATTTACACATTTGCATAAAAAAACTTTATGCTGAGGAACCTGCTCGAGATGATGCAGTGGAAATTTGCGCTCACAAGTGACATTGCAAGGTTGACAAAGCGATGTCACCTATGTGGCCTGTTAACGTAATTTTCCTTTTTCTGAAGTTAAGCTTACTGATAATAGTTAGTCATAACGGGTATTGTATAGGTGCTCTAGGTGTAATGTATGTATACTGTCTATGTCTAATTGTCTATGTCCACACCTAGAGTCTAGAGTCTATCTCTGTCTGCATGGGAACGTAAGAAATGTAATTCCAATTCTTTGTATGTACCAGCGCATGCAAAGAAAAGGACAATAAAACCAACTTGACTTGACTAACTAATCAGCTCCGCTTCGCATCGTCAAGGGGGTAATTAGTGAGTCTTAAGTAGTTATAATAATTTGCTGTTATTTAATCTGAGTCCTCGCTGCTACATGAGCTTGAGGAGCTGAATGAGCTGTAGGAGCTGTCGTAGCACTCGGCCGTGTAGGGGAACTTGTGGACGTTGGGGTTCAGCTTGGGGATCCAGCCCCGCGGAACCAGGTACGTGGCCATGTTGAACAAATCAACAAAAACCTTGTAGCGATCACTATAACAAAACAAAATAAAAATGAAAAAAGTCAATACAAATGCACAGAGAAACAAAGGAACTGACAAACTATCGTAAGGGAATAAAACAGGGACGCTGTTGTAAATTTGATAAGACCAAAACGGTACATTACACTACTTGTACACTTTGCTGATGCTTTTATCCAAAGCCACTTTCAGATGTTACATGGTATTGGTTACAGTCCCTGGAGCAATGTGCAGACATGTGCCTTGCTTGAGGGCACTTCAGCCTTCCCTAACCATTACACCACAGCTGAGCAAAAAACAATGTGGTTTCAAGTGAAAACATTTCAATTTGAAATGCAAAAATTCTATGCTGTTGCTGAATAAATAGGGCAGCAGATTGTCAGGTAAGCTACTCCTACTGCTATGGTCACTAATTAGTAACAAAATACCAATTAATAACAGATAACATATTTGAGATGAGATACGGTGAGGAGTGCTCCATAAACCATGCGGTAAAACTTTATGGGCCCTCCTCGCGTGTGAACGCTATCTTCATCAAAAGGGTTACCCTTCCGGTTTATGGCCCCCCGCACTCAGAACTGGAACATCACGCAGAAAAACACATGCATGTGAGATGTTGACATGACTCACATGCAGTGATATGTCTGACGCATGTTCACATGTGACGATGGCGTGTCTGGCAAATGTTCACGTGTGCATGACAATCTGTGACTGATTGCCAATACCAGCTTATAAATATTTTATACACATACTTTTTTGTGAATTGCCCTCTGTGCTGTAAAGTACATACTTTCTAAAGTCCTGTACTGAAGTGAGTGTTTTCAATCTCATTGTGAAGGTGTATAGTGTAAATTGTACACTTGAATAGTGACAATCAAAGGCATTCCATTCTATTGTATTCTATTCTATATACAGGCGGTGGCCTCTCTGTCACGTGCACATGTTCACCATCAACTCACCTGACTGTGGAGCGCAGGTAGTGATAACCAGATGAGCCGCCTGTCCCCATTTTGCTGCCGATCATGCGGTGGACCATACACACGTGGTTATCTGTTAGGAGGACAGAGGAAAATGGAGGAAAATTTTAGGTTTTAATTTGGTTGTCTTTCTTACTAAAACAATCTGATTTCAGTTGAGGAACATGAACAACTTGCTTCAGTTCTATTTTTGGTCCGAAAGAACTGGATTTTGATATTATGTCTATCATACATGAGATATACTTGACAACAAAGCTACATTTCATTTGGATTATTTGCCAAATGAAAATGTAGGTGGACAAAGGTAAGTCAAATAGTCGAAGGGAAGTAGGCTGGACTTGACTTAGCCCTGCATTGTTTCCCTGTTTCTCTTCATCAACAGATACACAAAAATGATGAATGTGTTTGATTGATATGTGCTACGTACATCTCCATTTGGTCATGAGTGTGTCGATCTCCATCAGGCTGGTGAGAAGCTGGAAGGGCACCTGGAAACGGGGCTCCTCTCTGCATAGGAAGACAAGAGCATGGAGTTTTTGAAACCACTAATGGGACCTCATTCCAACACATTTGTTCGCCGTGTAAATCTGCTCTGCACAGTAAAACATGCAACACACTTAATTCAACATTCTGGGAGCAAACACACCTTAGATGTTAAATCGCCTCTCTAAGTGTTGTATTAACACTGTGTTTTTTATTATGTGAGAACTGCTAAACTGACTCTTGCCAGATGCCTATAGCTCCTGGTTAGATAGAGAGATTTGTGCTTTACCTGTAGAAATTTATCATCAGGGCTCCTTGAAGCGCTTTGTAAGACAGACGCCGGTCACCTGTGGAACACAATGAAACAAACGTTCAAAAATATTCTCCTTTTAAAACTGAATAATATAACATAACATAATAGAACATAATATAACATAATAGAATAGAATAGAATAGAATAGAATATCTCTTTTTAAAGGTACACTGTGCAGGAAATGGTCAAAAAGATACTGCAACTATATTGCTCATTGAAACTGGGCTGCTTATTGCCAAATTTGATCTTTTCATGAAAGTTTACGAAGTCATAAACTAGTATTTTCTAGTATGGCCCAAGTACAGTCGTTTTTGCAGCTAAAAATGGCTATTTCTGAAAATTCAAAACGGCGGACCATGGAGAAGATTCCCTTTTCATGTATGAAGTGCAATTTTTCTGGTCATAATGAATACTTAGAATTTGATGGTGGTGGTAAGTATTCATGAAAAAGGTAACATTAGTGAATGGGTAGCATGAATTCCGGAAATAAACAACTACAAATCTTACACAGTGTACCTTTGAATATTCAGGTTTGATGAAGGCAGAGTGGGCATCAGTAATGACTCTTGTGTCATGTTGTACTGACCTTTGCTCAAAAGATGTTCATGGCGTTTGTCATCAAACAAGGCTGTGAATTGCTCAATCTGCTTGTTGAGATCCTCCAGCATGTCCTCCTTCATCTCTGAGTCCGCCATTTTCTGTGGTTGGGTCAGCAAATGAGAAGACGAGGGTTAGGTCCTGCCTTGAGAAGACTGTAATTGCATTGTTTGTACAAACCAAAAAAAACCATACAAACCTCAATCTTTTGTCTCTGAAACTTGAACCCTTGTTCAACGTTGCTTTGAAATTTCCCCCAGAAGTCAAAGCCATCTGTCTCAAGACCTGGCGTCCTCTCCAACCATTGCTTAGAGGAAAAACAAATAGAAGTGAGATTTATAAACTGTTTCAGACTAATTCTATTTAGACAGTAAATCATGAGAGGGAACGAGAAAGCAGACAGATAGTTGAGGTTTTAGATGGGCCATACATTAAAACCGGTCCCCAGATGCACGGTAAAGTACCCTAAGATTTTGAATGTGTACTACTGATCAAGACAAAGTCATTATAATGTAGTATCTGTAAAACCCTTTATAATCTTTATGACTGCATACTGTAATATCTTTGTAATTCAGACCTCCTGGGGTACCAAACAGAGGCTCTGACCACTACACACCAAAGAGCCAGGCTCGGTGATATGAGAGTCAGACATTACCACACACAACACTAGTGATGGTCACTTCATCGCAGAATAGTTCATGGTTATGAGGAGGGCATGTTAATGGGTTTGCCTCCACCAGTCTCAGTTGGTGTGGGCTCCTTCTCACTCAGTGCAGGAGCTCTGTACTGGGGAGGTTTTAGATGGGCCTTGCTTTAAAATCGGTCCGCAGACATATAGTAACTTATCATTTTATGTGTGTCATGGTTATCATGAGGGTGCATTTAAGGTTTACCTTCACCAGACTCAGCAGTGTGGGTTTAGATGGGCCATTATTTAAAATCAGTCTCCAGAGACTGTATTATGTATGGTATTTACAGATGTTTAAGGTTTAAGCGTGTAATAGTTGTCAAGAGGGCGTTTAACTGGGGTTTTACCTCAACCAGTCTCAGCAGTGTGGGCTCCTTCTCAGAGTGCATTAGCACCTCACTGTCTGGGCCCTGGAAGTTGTCCCTGTAGTGGCGTCTGTTGTAGGGCACGCGGAGCTTGTCTGACACGCCAATTTTGTTCTCCAGAAGGCGGAACTGAAGACTCTGGAAGCCAGAGGCTGGGCTAAGGTAATCCCTGTGACGAGGAAAAGGACCATACGTGAGAATAATGTCAGTGATTCTTACTTGAAACATTATCACCATCTACAATAAAACATCTACATACTACATTCAAATTTAAAATACATTTATACATTTTTATTTCTAATATAATGTACGTTAAAACATCTTACACGTTAACACATCTTATGCGTCGTTTATACATTGTTTTATACTTCTGTGATGCATGGCTTACCTGAAGTCAAAAAAGTCCATGGCCGTCATGGTTTCCAGAACGGAAAACTGGTCACCTAGGAGACGGAATATCATAGTGATGCGATGCATCCTGCTGACCACCTTGAGCATGTTCCTCTCATCCCGCACCTGGCATCAAATGAGACATGATGTACTGTACGTTAGGTCACTATACACCTAGGTGCAAAACAGCGGACAAATATCCTCCACACCGTCCATTACACTTGCAAGGTTTGATGCAATGTTGGCATCCGTTCAAATTTTGGTGTGCAAAAGCACCTATGATGAACTATTATTATAGATTCACCAGGGAGAAATTTGTGTTAGTGTTAAGGAAGGAAGCAGCAACATTAAAAAAAGAAATGACATTACAACACTAACTTAGAATAGATTGAGTCACATAGTACAATTAACACATCGGTATATTACCAATATGATATAAAATGAAAAATAATCACTGATAAACACATACATTTGTATGTGATAAACGGACATGTTTCACAGACTACAATATAAACTACTTACGCCATCATTAATGAACAACTCCCGCACTGAGTCAAGCTCCCATAGTATTTGCTTGAACCAAAGCTCATATGCTGAAAAAGCAAAACAGAAATAAATTTTTAGTGGGAACACCCTGTCATATACATTACATTATGGCACATGTTTAGAAAGCAAACAAAATGGTAACAGGATATTCAAGAACAAACAAAGTTGTTTTACTGCAGTATGTACAGTAATTCTCTATTTTGACAGCACTACTGTATTTTTTAACTGAAATTGTAACACTTCTCTGTGTGTGTGTGTTTGCATTTGTTTCTCATCGCCTGTTTGCGTGAGTGGGGGGGGCAATGTCTGTTTGGCGGGAGTATTTTGTTTGCCCACTAAATATTGCGCCCACAGTTGATCATACAAGTTGCCGATTACATAATCCAGTTGTGTTGCCTGTGGCCCAAATGTTGAATTTTGCCATGTCATGCCTGCTATTACCACTTGCTGCTTGTGAGTATTTGAAGAGCTCTTTTCCCAAACCCCAAAAGACATTTAAATGTAATTTTCAAGTCTTTTTTCTTAATTGATCCTCAGAGGAGAAATTAAAAACCATTTTGTACGAAAGCCTTTTGTGTTTGTTACTAAGCATGTTGTGCAGCACTATACCTTGATGGGTCACAATGAACAGGTGTTCATCATGGACTTTGTCTCCTTTCAGTTCACTCTGCAGCACCTGGGCATTCAGCACCTTATGCAGCTGCAGAAAGCGGTCATAACAGGTCAGTCAATACAACACAACTAAAACACACATGACATGACTGATGATAATACAGTAAATCAGTTAGAACAGGTCAGTGAGAAGTTAGAAATACAGTCCAAACAAACACACACGTCATGGCAGATAACAATATGCAATATCCGCGTGTGCAATTTTTTTTTTGCTATTTGGAAGAGTTTAAAAACAATCTAAAATCAAATCAACTGCTTTTTTGGAACAGTTTCCGTAAAATCAACTAATAGTGAAATGTAAATGAAGGCTATGACAATTTGAAAACATTTACAGCACTGCTTAATTATCAATACTATGCATCCATTAATGAAAACAATAACACAAAGACAAACAGAATGAAACACACTAATCTATGTAGGATTGAGTAAATAAAAGCAACATCAATGCATTTACCTCCAGGTAATCGCCATAAACAATGCCTCCCTTGGTGGCTTTGTTGATGCCTTTCTGAGCCTCATCTTCTTCCTCAGCAGTCACGTGCTTACTTGTAAACAATCTGTTGACAGGATCCAGAGAGAGAGAGAGTGTACGAGAGAGAGAGAGAGAGAGAGAGAGAGAGAGAGAGAGAGAGAGAGAGAGAGAGAGAGAGAGAGAGAGAGAGAGTCAATATTACACATATGTAGACATGTTCAACTTGCATTTCACTATCTTGAAACAGCTGGCTGTTTACGTATGATGATCAATGCATCCATCAATACATCAAACCAATAACCTCCTGTAATCTAATCATGTGCTAAATAAAGATCCAGTCTCAGCAACTTCCCTTGTGGCAATGTTTACATTTTTGAAAATACCAAAACAAAACAAGAAAAAAAAATGTATCCATGCAAAAATCCATCTTCAGTCTATGAAAGCTTTTAAAAAGGTCAACAGTACCACTACTGCTACTACTATGTCAAAATCCAATAGACGTGGATGTAGGCATTCAAAAAGATCAACCTACGGATGTTTCTTGGCAAGGAAAGGACAGCCGCTCATGATACTCTCTGGTAGCTCTCTGTGTGGTGTGAAGGCGTGTAAGATTAAAAACTCTCAAATAGGATCTGGTCATCCCCTCAAGGTTTGCCTGCTTTTAAAGTATTCGACACAACCAATCAAATGGCCCATCCTTGACCGCTGCCCACCCACAGAGCGTTTGAGAGATGGCCGATAGTACGTGCAAGGTGTGTGCATACAAACAGATACACACACGCACACACACATACACACACAGAACAGCACAGAGGCGAATGACCCCCCCCCAAACCCTTTCACATGTTTCGATTCTTATCTTGGTAATACACAATCCATGTTAAAAGTTACATTTTCAAAGGGTCTTGAGGGGGTGGGGGTATGCACATGTGTGGTTTATCAGTATCAGCGGAGGGGGGTCGTAGAGTGTGTTTAGAAACAGACTATGTTATCTGTATCTTCTCCGGAAACATTATTGTTCCTTATTGCCACATGCAATAATACTGAAGAAGTTTCATACTTCGTTTTACTTGGTAACTGTAACTTGTTAAAACTGTAACTTGGTTTTGCGTAGTGTATCATTTCGATACTAGAGTGGAACAGGAACACTTTGACGACATACAATGCAAATTGCTCTTTCTTGGCCCAATGACAAGCAGTCTGGACAGGCTGTCCTCAGTTTATGCACATTGATCTGCGAACGTACTGTCTGTGGATCCCTCTGTTGACAAGAATGTTGTAGAGGAAACTAATGCCTCTTTTCCACGGCCGGTTTTCTGGAAGGCCTACAGCTCGACACAGCACGACTCGGCCACCTCTTTTTGCTCTTCAATTGAGCTGCGTCATGCCCAATCGAAAAGCAAAAAGTGGCGCCCGAGTCACGCTGTGTCAAGCTGTAGGCCTACCAGAAAACCAGCAGTGGAAAAGAGGCATAAGAGCTCCCCAAAAAACGATAATTTTGAGGTTTTAGTACGATAATTCAGCATTTTCCATCTGGCAACAGTGGCTGGACATGGCAGGTCCTGTCTGCACAGCAAAAAAAAAAGGCTTATGTGAAAAAAAATAAAATAAAAAATAAAAACAGTGCTGTGCATATCAGGCACGTGAGCGTTGTATAATTTAAGATTACCGGTTAACCATCGGTTAATGAGTCTCAGTAGCCGGTTAAGAGTTTTTTCAATTTTCACCATCCCTAGTACCAGTACAGATCTGATCTGACGCTGTGTAAACGCAGGAATCCAAGGAAACGCTGTTCTGCTGCCCCAAAGCGAATTAAAAACGTTAACGTGTCTTCTACCTACTGTACACTACACTGTAGCCTACTCTGGGTGTCAGAGGTGAAACCAGTGTTGCCAGATTGGGCTGCTTGGAATGGCCGTCTGCGGGGAAAAACGGGAAAAATCGGCCAGTTGGCGTTTTTTCCTGCAGTTTTATGCCCATAGAAATCAATGCAATTTGTTGAAATTGGGCGGAATTGAGCGCCTCTTGCCGGTTTTTTGCGCACCTTTTGGGCGGGATTTAATCAGAAACATCTGGCAACACTGGGTGAAACCCAAAACGGCTTCTGGTGAGACAGGGAGCAAACTGTGAAGCACCTTTTCAGGTGTTAATGCGTGAAAGTGCGAATGTGACTAAGGTGTTAAAGCGATACTGTCCCATTTTTGGAATTAAGCCCATTTTCCATCTCTCCTTGAGTTATTTAAATGACTTTAAAATATTTTTGGGGGCTTTTCATTGCCTTTACTTGACAGGACAGTGAAGGAAGTGACAGGAAGTGAGTGGGGAGAGAGAGACGGGGAAGGGTCGGCAAAGGACCTGGGCCGGGAATCGAACCCGGGTCGGCCGCATAGTAAAGGAGCGCCCTACCATTTGCGCCATGGTAGGGCCTACATAAATGATTTTTATCTCTCTCCCGTTAATCCAGCCGCTCCCTTATTGGCGGCGCAGCTTGTTAGCATGTTTCATCGCAACTGCTGGAATCCGGACACAAACATTTACCCAAATGCCAGGTAAAAATCATTTATTTAAAGGGACACTGTGCAGTACTTAGAATTTGATGGTGGTGGTAAATATTCATGAAAAAGGTAACATTAGTGAGTGGGTAGCCTGCATTCTGAAAATGAACAACTGAAAATCTCACACAGTGTCCCTTTAATTCAAGGAGAGATGGAAAATGGGCTAATTTCCAAAAATGGGAAAATATCGCTTAAGGATTTGGATTACATCATAAGAGGACAATACATTAAATTCCATCCCATCAGACTCTTGTGAGATGTGTCATTACCTTCAGTACAACATTCTGGTACAGCTTCATAATAAGCAGTTGCAAAGGCAAATTGAACAGGATAAGCAAGCAGACAAGCAAGCTCAACGACATGCCAAAACAACAACAACAACAACAACACAGCTGAAAGATCTGTGCATTCAGGCAGTCATTAAGACTCCATTCTCCTGGATCTCTCCCACCCATCCCATCCTTGTTTTGACCTGCGTCCTTCAGGCAGACAATATATACAGTAGAGTGTATTTGCCCATTAAGGCAGTTTATAGAAAATCCTTCTTTCCAAATGCAATGCACGCACAGAACATTCATTTCTTTTACAGAGCACACACAATTGAATATTGAAGATATTGAAGATATTGAAGTCTCTAAGGACACTCAACCATGTCTAAGGACACCAAACCATTTCTACTTTGCAAATTACAATCCCATCACAGTAATAATGAGGTTGGTCAACAGTCACTCAGCAGTAGAGTGGACAGTCAACAATGTCAAAGTGCCAATCAGTTGCTGTATGTGTTGTGAAGATGAGTCATTGAGAACCATCACAGGAAATGTTTCAAAGTACAAACACATACAATGTATCTCCTCCAGACATACTGCAATTGCCTGGTCAACTCAGTTCCTACACCGAGAACAAAATGAGAATACATACTTGCTTGTTTTACTTGCTTGTTGCTCAGATGCTTTCCTTGCTTCTTTGCTGTTTTTTTTAAATAAAGTAAGACTATGACTGCTGCATCAACTAAGACAAATAACTCAATCTTTTTTCTTTTTTTTTACAATATCAACATGGAAAACCAACATCGGCATCTTACCCGAGGACCCAATCCCAAAAAGCCATTTCAACACCCTCTGGAGAATCTTTAAAAGTGAAGCAGCATCCTATCCTTCCATCCTCCAGCCAGCCAGTCACAAACTGCTGATACCTATACCTCGTTCAAAAAGTTGAGAATCCCAATAAAGCCGACCTAAAACCTCGGGAAAGTGGGCGTGAAGATTTGGTGACGCAATGTCAGATCGATAATTATCGAGGTTGATCTCAGGCGGAAGTATAGAACAACGAGTTCCCGAGCTTGTGTTTTGTATGACGACACACGCATCATCAACATGGCGCCCATGCATGGAACTAGCTAAAATATCATCTTGTAATCACTTATCAACAACACCAGTTGATGTCATTCAATTGCAGTTGTACATATGTCAGTACTGTTGGTATCTGACTGTTTGATTTAGTCTACTTAAGCTAAAATGATATGTCGTGGGTGTGGAGGCTCAAGGTGAGGTGGAAAAAAAGAAAAGAGAACCAAAACAAAACACGCATGAATCCCGATTGTTCCGGCATCAGTGGCGTTCATGCGCCAAACTCCAGAACTCGATTGTCATGTGAGCAGTGTCATCAGCTGCCTCGAGAGGTCCCGAGCTGGTGAATGCAACATTAGTTCATCCTTAGACACATGACACATGACACATATGACCTCCTTTGGTTGGCTGAAAGATGTCAACCAAGGATGTCATTGATATGAAGGACATCCTGAAATATACCGTCTGATTGACTGACCCTAACCCCAAGCCATCCATTGTTATGGACATCTTTGCAGGGGGTAAAAAACAGAAAAAGAAAACACATCAGCTCAAATAAACCCATTTTGGCTTTAGATGGATAGCAAGAGTGTTCAGAAAGAACAAATAAATAAAAAAGTCAGCAGTGAATGCATGCACCGTAATAGGTGAATATACAGGTAATTTCCATGATGGGGCCTCCATCAAGGAGCATTTAATCTTGAGTTATGTAAAAGGGATAATGTTTGTTTGTTGTTCTGGGACAGTCATGTGACATTACAGGAACTCCTTCACTAGGACATTATGATGTCTAAATCAGTTTTTGGATTTGGCCCAAAGTGAATTGCTCCTTATAAGGTAGGTGACCTAATAAAAACAACACAGCCGATTCGTCAACTGTGGGCCATTGACCAAAGGTTGCCTATAGGAGAGACCCATGACTGTTTGCTGTTAGGTTAATGAGTAATGTTATGGGCAAACAAAACTGTCAACAAATGACATGTGTTAAAGAATGAGTGACCCCCCCCCCCCCAACCCATCCCTGGAAACATGACAAATGAACCTTTGCACTTTCTAGTGCCATAGGCTGACCTGAAAGCTTGAACTATGGCCATTTTACAGAGCCCCCATGACTGACAGCACGTGTGTTCTACAATGTCTTCCTCTCCATGCATGTATTTGTGTACTTTATTTAATTAGTAATTTTGTGTGTGTAACAAATACCAAATTGCTACTGTTATCATTAGACTGAAATGTCTGGGATGTCAAAACAAAGACACCTGCCCACAGGATACTTTTCCACAACAATATTACTTACCAGCCTTCATCTGATACAGTGTCCCTGGTCCCAGGTACGAATGCCTTACTGGTAGGGTGGATAGATAGATAGATAGATAGATAGATAGATAGATAGATAGATAGATAGATAGATAGATAGATAGATAGATAGATAGATAGATAAACAAACAAACACATTGAGCTAGACCTACATATGATTGGAGTTGAAACTCCTAAAGACTGTATTTGCATGCTAGAATTCCACTTAGAATTGCATAAACGTCCTATGTTGGCCTATATACGCAGTAGAAAATAATTCAATTATACACTAGCCCATTGGCTTACTGGAGTCATACAGCAAACAGGTGCTTCTACTGTAACTGAAAGTGTCAGCTGAGCTGGAATTTGTTTTTCATTCAGAAAGAGAAGGCTGCACCACACATGTACATATACTACAATTTAAATAAAACATGCTTACTTGCTGGGAATATTTCTTGTCTGTCACTCTCTTTTATTTTATGTAAAGTACAAGCTTAAATTTGATGTAGCCTACCTCATGTGATGAAGAAGGTGTCTGTTATTTACGACTTCCTGTCACTTCAAGCATACAGGAAGTCGTCAGCGTGTCAGCGAACCAAGGAAATGGAGAGGAACAGGGCCTTACCGATACAGTAACAGGCAACACATTTATGTATATTAAACGTTATGATGTTAATTGACGTTTACATGGTGGACTAAAGTAGATTTTCGGAACCCAATGGAGCCCCATGAGGAAAAGCCTATAATCTATACCATGGAAAACAAGCCGATTGTGACATGTAAGTGCGCCTCCGAGTTGTTGTTAGCGTGTTAGCTAGCTAGTCGGTTAGCTCGTCTGCTGGTCGTACGATGCAGTGCCCACTGCAGACAAGACCGTCTTGCACTCCGGTTAGCTAGCTTGACAGCTACAGTAGCAATTCGGCTAACGTTGCTCAGGTATCCACCGGTCAGAGCTGTGGAGGTGTAAAAGATGATGTGTACCTAAGCACTGATTAATGGACACCACTTTTGTCTCGCCTTGCCCGTGACAATGTGATGGCATGTTCAGCCATGGACAATCATGAACTTTCTTCGTGCTCGCGCTGCTGTTTCATCCGGCTGTGTATGCACATTCTTTTTTTCGGAGTGGACGGCTCGGGTGGCGTCCTAGGTATTTTTGACCCAATCCGGGCCTGTCACGGTGCCAACAACTGGCATTTCAATGAAGTAGTGGGTTCATTTGCGCGGTTGTGTACAACTAATGTCTGAATGGCTGTGCCCCAAGCGTAGTAGTCAATTGTATAAGAAAGACAACCAAAGGATTTTGCAAGACACACGGTTTCCCAGTTTGGACATTGATGTAGTGTCCTCCCCTGGCATTCATGTCACATGAACAATCAGCGGTCAAAAATGCATTCCATTCGGCGGTGAGCAATGTAGCACAAAATACCTGCAGATGACGGGAGCATTAACTAGCTTCGACTTGTTAGCTTTGCCGTAGCCAGGTAGGCTAGTGGACTGTCAAAGTGCTTACCTTTGTCGTGGAGACATGGCTGAACTAGGGACATCTGTCACGGTATGTTGTAGCCATACATCGATCAGTGGGTCATTGAACCAAGTATTGCATTCCATTTTCCATTCGTTATTGGGCACCCCATTCCTTAACATTAGGCACAGTGAAGGAGGTGATACAACCCAGACTCGTTAAAGAAATTTCCTTAAACTAAAATCTGCTTTGAAGTCGACCTCCAATATACTTCATCATTGTATATGAGAAGGTTTCAATCATGGCATTGGCATGGCCTCCTCTACCGGGGCCCGGGACAACTGAGCCCTTTGTCTCCCTCCAGTCAGCTTCCCTGCATGTACCCCCAAACGTGCCTGTTTCAAAATTGTGTCTCCCATCTGATCTGTACCTAATCACCGTGTCCATCTGTTGGCCTCGGTGTGTTCTACCTCAGGTGCTGGGGACCAGACCCTGTTCGCGGCCCTGTACAGCGCACTGGCACAGCAGCTTCCTCGCGAGCCCATGGAATGGAGGAGGTGAGAAAAAGCTTTTTTTTTTAAAGTCACCTGCTGATGGTTTTCTCTAGGATGTTCATGACCACCGCTAAGCTTACACCATGGGATAAATTTGTCACAATAAATATATACAAAATATAAATACAGCATGAAAACACAGAAACAAGGCAGAAAAACAAAAAAAACCCACCACACAGCAAAAGAGAGGATAAGAGACAGTAGCATCTCCCACAGACCAAGCAGTATTGTATGGTGCGCTAGGGGGTGGAATCAATTTGTGGTGCTTAATTTTCAATCTGTGGTGCAGCACAACCGAATAGCCCATGCATGGGAAAGCACTGTGACAGGTCAAGTGCACAGCAAGTAAGGGAGAGCGCTTGGGGGTTGCGCAAACACATTGCTTCCTCCAAGAGGCCCGCCAGGCAGTGCGGAGTCATGTGCTTGCCTGGTTCCTCCCGGGCCTCGAGGCCACCTCAGCTCAGCTGTACTCTTTTAACCCCTAGTCTGTGGCTTCATAGAAAGCAAGGAACGGAAGTCATGGATCCTCCTGATACGTGTTGTTTTCCCCCCACTATAGCAGTTTTCCTGTGTGTGTGTGTGTGTGTGTGTGTGTGTGTGTGTGTGTGTGTGTGTGTGTGTGTGTGTGTGTGTGTGTGTGTGTGTGGCTGTGGCTGTAGCTGTGGCTGTAGCTGTGGCTGTAGGTGTGGCTGTAGGTGTGTGTACAGTGAGTGAATACTTTTGCCACAAAGTTCCCTCAAATGTTTTTGAGCCAATGTAAACTTTTCCACTTGCTGGCAGAAGGGTACTGTGTGGGTGGTTTTGCAAAACTGAGGTGAAGCTGAGAATAGTAAACCTTAAAGACTCATTTTTCAGTGATCTACTTATTTTTTCATATTATTTTTGTGAAGAACGCCTCAAGGTTGTGCTGGGGGCGTGGAGATAACCCACTAATTCATAGTTCTCAGTTGACCCTGTGATGCAACATCTCCCTCAAACAGCATTCTATCATACTATCGCAGCTGCCTGTCCTTCTCAAAAGACGGGTCCTAGGGAGGGAGGGAGCTGTGTGTGAAACTTCAGTACAATGCTGTACCTGGCTGTACCAGCTGATCACTTTGTTGGAAGGAAATGAGTTTTCCGGACGAAGAAGCCTAAAGGCAGCAGTAAATAGTCAGTTGGGCGCCGTTGCCAAGTGTGCTGGAAGAACTGACCCGATTAAATCTCACAGTGGCACACAGGCGGCGGCACAGGAGCTGTCCAAACGAAATAGCCCATTCTCCTGACGAATTATACCCCCCCCCCTAATTGATCAGTGGAAGTAATTCTACCTTCTGTGTACCGGTACTCTGAGGCTTATCTGGTAGGGAAGAGTAGAGTACGGTCACACCGTGTGAGAGCAGAAAATGGAGTGTTCCCACTAGGTATGAAGCAACAAATGTTCTGAAGCATATTTTATATCCAGAATATGGAGGGAAAAAAAGAATGTTAAAAAAGGGACTATGAATTTACAAGACTGCTCACATGGGCACTAGGATTCTAGAATTATCAGGAAATAGAATTCACTCTTCAGTGGGATAGCAGCATGACAATCATGGCCGGTTGAAGAAGACACGTCTGATTTGCTACTGATACAAAGGTCTGGGCCTTCATCTTGCGACATTCATCATGTCGCGCTGTAAATAAAAGCTTCTGCAAGATAAGCAAATGGAGGATGTCCGATGACTTGAATGAATATTGAGATGGAATGATGATGGTGGTGGTGCTTGATGAAAGGCATAGCCCTGGCTAGAGATTGATCTTTAAGAGCTGTATATGGATTTTCTGACTGCAGTTTTTACCCTTCCCCTCAGGTCTTATGGGAGAGCGCCAAAAATGATCCACTTGGAAGCAAACTTTGTCCAGTTCAAAGAAGACCTGCTCCCCAAAGAGGGGAACAAAGCTCTCCTCACCTTCCCCTTTCTTCACATTTACTGGACAGACTGCTGTGTGAGTATACTATTTATTTATTCTCAAGGATGGTCCTCTCTTTTTTGAGAAGATCCTGCAATTGAGTATTTTTTCTGTCATCAGGTATCTGTGTGAGATACCCCTGTTCTATATCATTGTTGGAAGTGGTCATTTGCTGGTATGAATGAGCAGAATTCACACGTTTTTGTTGTATTTGAATGTATCCCATGCTGGAATATGAAATTTGTAACCACAGTGTAAAGCATTAGTAGCATTGCATGCATAGACAGCATTGAGCTGTCAGCAGTGCTCTCCCCCATCCTCCTCCGTGACCCTGAGGTACCCTGACCATGGTGCCGTCCCGCTGCACTGCTCCTTGGGGCGCTGTTTCGGGCTACCCCCTTGCACTAGTGAGGCATAAAATGCAATTTTGTTGTGTGCAGTGAGCACTGTGTGCTGTGGAGTGCTCTGTCACAATGGTGGGCTTCCCAGGTGGGGGCTTTCACTTTCATAAAAAATGGTTGCACCCAGCAACACCCAAATTGACCATCTGTACAAGTCTGAGATTCTTTGGCTTCTGATGCACTGATGACAGGCCCTTGCTTTTACAACAAACGTGCCTGCTGGCATGCTGGAAAAGTGAGGTTGGCTTACTATTTTTATTTTACATCGTTCTTCCATGGGTGAGTCACTGGTGTCACTGTCACAGGGGGTTAAGTGTAGCGGCTAGTGTAGTATCTGGTTTGTCTGTAGGGCATTACAGATTCATTTACGTTTTTTTTGGTTTGATACAGTATCGTTACAGCCCTATTTGTCTGGGAGTCAAACCACTTCTTGTTCTTGTTCTTGTTCTTGTTCTTGTTCTTCTTATTGTAGCCTTCATTAGGATAGGACAGTGACGATATATACAGACAGGATATGAGCGAGAGAGAGACGGGTTTGGGACATGGCCTAAGCCGGATTCGAACATGGGTCTCCATGGCCATGAAAGCCCATTTATCGACGGGTGCCTTAGTGTGCTTGCTAGTGCTACAGCACACCCGTCAAGTGACGCTTCTGGATAGAGAACTAATACGCAGCACGGGGAGGAATGACAAACCATGATGAATGACAACAGTGAGGCCAGCATCTGTCCAATACTCGGCAGTGCACACATGGAGACCTCGGGAGATATGCATTAGAGATGGGACATTATGGCTGATGTTTTCTCAGCTTTTCTCCCCCATTAGTTAAAGGCCAATTACTTACCTCGTTCTGTGTAAATGATGAGGGAAACAACCTCCTCATTTGCACCACTAAGCATCATGATGATGATGCTGACACAAACCTAGTGATGGAAATCAATCACGTTTCCTCTAACTACGGTTGTTGAAATTAATGCAGCGATAAGTGTTTGGGCAGTCAAGTCAGTTTAATACATGAAGACATTTTTCATTCATACGTGACCAGCATGGTACTGTCTGTGCCCCTGAAATGTGTTTCTACCAAGGCCTCCAGCTCAAGATACAAAATCTCAGTGAAGAAAATATGTTTCCTTTTTTGCAAGGGCTTCTCACAGTTTTGTCCCAAAATCACTAAGATCTGCGTCGGGGAGATTGTAACAGGCAGTGGAGGTCTTGCTCGCGTCACATTTTCTGACTGTGGTATGAAGTTATACTTCTTCAGACTCGCCACAACAAATTCAGCTCTATATTTTTGGGCACACCAAAGTGAAGACTATTCTCCCTGTTACTCATTGTTGTTGGTTACAAATTGCTGCTGCCTTGGTGGTTTCTTGTTATCTCCCCCCTGACATTGTGCTAAGTGGGTATTGTTGGCTTGGAGGCATGCTCTGCCTATTTTGATTGCAAGGACCTTTTTAAGTGTCCTCCTGCTCTTTGTTGCATGTACCACGGAGTAACTTATATGCTGTCCCCCAGGGACACTCCCTTGGCACTTTTGTGGCATAATGATTAGGGAATCAGTCCTAGAACTGAAGGTTGCCAGTTCAAATCCAAGATCATCCATGGCTGAAGGGCCCTTGAGCAAAGCACCTGACCCCACATTGCTCCAGAGTCTGTAACCAATGTCCTGTACTGTACTGTTGAAACAGCCTGAGCAAGTTGCTTGGCAAAAAGCATCAGCTGAGTGTAGTCATGTAATGTGAATGTGCTTGAGAGTAAATGGTAAAGCGGGCATTGGTGGGTGCAAGGTCTGCCCATTTCAAGCCCAAAGACCTTGCAAGCATTGTGTTGTGTGCACTGGAGAGCAAATGGTGACCCAGGGGCAGTCTTTGGCTAATGGGTTAGGGAGGTGAGTGATCCAGGAACTCAAAGGTTGCAGGTTTGAATCCCTGGTCTTGAGTACCCCTTGAGCTAGATGTGACTCTCACGTTGCTCCAGGCTAGTCTGAAATGTCTTTCAGATCGAAACCAATACCTTGTACTTACATGATTGTAACTCCTGAAGCTACAGAGTAAATGTTGTATGTGCCCCAGTACAAGGAGGTATTCAGTAGAGGTGCTCCGATCACCATTTTTTGGGTCCGATCACCGATACCGATCACCAAAAATCTTTATCTGCCGATTACCGATCATTGCCGATCACAAAAATGATTTCCTATTTTTTTAATAGCCTATTAATTATCCTTATTGAATACCATTTCTGCCCATAAACCAATCAATCTTAATTTGCACATGTCTATTATTAGGCTATTATTAGGCTATTATTATTATTATTATTATTATTATTATTATTATTATTATTATTATTATTATTATCTTTCAGACTAGTGTTGGTAATACAGTCTACAGTATTAATCAATGTATAAGTTATTGCATAGAATAACTAAACTATTTAAGATTGAATTGAAACTGAAACATTACATCAAATAGTCTTCCACATACAAGAAAAAAACAACCTGTCGCTTTAAATGAGCAGCCTCTTGAGGAGAGCCCCTCCCCTCTCTGTCACCGTCCACAGTTGCAGTGCTCCACTACCGTTCTGAATCTCTCTCTCAAGTTTTAACCACATCTGTCGCTTGGTGTTTCAACGACTATCAAACTAATCGACTGACTGCCAACTTTAAACAACTTTGAAAACAATAATTGACATGTTTGTGCTGACAACGTGAAGTTGTCGCGTGCTGACAAAGGCAACTACACAGGTTATAACGTAACATGGCTCACTGGCGAGTACTCAATCGCAAATTACATTGTCACTCAGGTAAACGGCGCATGGATCGGAAAATCAGATAATTGTTGATGCAGATATGGTTATGAATGGTGGAAATGAAGGGGGGAATGGCGAAAAGTTATAGACAAGCAAAGATGCCTTCTTTTGGTGCAGTTGCAGCTGTGCAGAGCCAGCGCCTACATGCAGCGCCAGGTGTAAAGGCAAATGGTTGCGTGAGGAATTTAATATCTCTCGATCGGTTTTTTGATCGGCATGTTTTTCCGATCACCGATCAGGCTATTTTTGGCCATTATCGGCCGGTCATGATCGGCAGCCGAGCAATCGGAGCACCTCTAGTATTCAGGGCCTCATTGAAAGAGCACAACCATTATATGAATATACTGTATAATGGCTATACGTATGATGCTTGCATGATAGTGTCTGCTAATTGTAGACTTTGTTTATTTAATTCAAGGTGTTGGTGAAAGAGGACAACCAGCAATGTGAAGTTTAATGTGTAATGTAATGTTAATATAATGTAATGTTTCTCAACGAGGGCGCTACAGCCCCCCAGGGGGCGTTGGGGAGCCCTAGGGGGGGCGTTGAGAACGTCACAGCTGAGTGGGGTGGGGCTTCGTTCCCATTGGGGTACATTAAACTATTTCATTTTTCAATAGTAAGGGGGGCTTTGGCAGGCTTTTGATGATGTCAAGGGGGCATTAGGAGGCTTATGATGATGTCAAGGGGGCGTTAATTCAAAAAAGGTCGAGAAGCACTGATATAATGTAACCTACTGCACTGTACAGGACACAGAGGTGTACAAGGTGTCTGTGAAGGAGGACAACCAGCAATGTTAAGTTTAATGTGTAATGTAATCGAATGTTAATGTTAATATAAATATAATGTAACCTGCTGCACTGTACAGGACACAGAGGTGTACAAGGCGTCTGTGAAGGAGGACAACCAGCAATGTTAAGTTTAATGTGTAATGTAATCGAATGTTAATGTTAATATAAATATAATGTAACCTGCTGCACTGTACAGGACACAGAGGTGTACAAGGCGTCTGTGAAGGATGACAACCAGCAATGTTAAGTTTAATGTGTAATGTAATCGAATGTTAATGTTCATATAAATATAATGTAACCTACTGTACTGCACAGGACACAGAGGTGTACAAGGCGTCTGTGAAGGAGGACATGCTGCGCTTGCAGACGCCGCCGATACCGGATGGATTGGATGGGGACAACCCTAGTTTAATGTATATGTAATGTTAATATAATCTAACCTACTGTACTGTTACTGTTTCAGGACACAGAGGTGTACAAGGCGTCGATGAAGGAGGACAATCAGCAATGTTAAGTTTAATGTGTAATTTGATGTTAAATGTAATCTAGTATTGTACTGTACAGGTCATGGACGTGCTCAAGGTGTTGGTGAAAGAGGACAACCGGCAGCAATGTTAAGTTTTAATGTATAATGTAATGTTGATATAATGTAACCTACTGTACTGTTACTGTACACAGGACACGGAGGTGTACAAGGCATCGGTGAAGGAGGACATGCTGCGCTGGCAGACGACACTGAAGCACCACGGCTCTCAGGACTGGCTGATCGTGGTGGTGGAGAGCGAGGCCAAGAAGAAGAACAAGACCAACCTGCTGCCGCGCACCTCCATCATGGACAAGATACGCAACGACTTCTGCAACAAGCAGAGCGACCGGTGAGTGAAGTGGCACTCAGGTCCTGTTTACACAGAAAACACTAGGCATGGGGTAGATCCATCATGGACAAGATATGCAGCGACTTTTGCAACAAGCAGAGTGACCGGTGAGTGGCACTCTGGTCCTGTATACAGGGCTGGACTGGGGGAAAAGTAGGGCCGGGCTGGGGGAAAAGTAGGGCCGGGCTGGGGGAAAAGTAGGGCCGGGCTGGGGGAAAAGTAGGGCCGGGCTGGGGGAAAAGTAGGGCCGGGCTGGGGGAATAAGAAGTAAGGGCCGGGCTGGGGGAAAGGTAGGGCCGGGCTGGGGGAAAAGTAGGGCCGGGCTGGGGGAAAAGTAGGGCCGGGCTGGGGGAAAAGTAGGGCCGGGCTGGGGGAAAAGTAGGGCCGGGCTGGGGGAAAAGTAGGGCCGGGCTGGGGGAAAAGTAGGGCCCGGCTGGGGGAAAAGTAGTGCCCGGCTGGGGGAAAAGTAGTGCCCGGCTGGGGGAAAAGTAGTGCCCGGCTGGGGGAAAAGTAGTGCCCGGCTGGGGGAAAAGTAGGGCCCGGGCACTGCTGACTTAAAGGGGCTCATCATAATTAGCGGCGCAGAACTGACTCACATTTTTTTGTTGATATTTCTTAAATAGGGGCCCACAAGGGTGTGGGGCCCTCTGGGAAATGCCCGCTATGGCAGATAGCCAGTCCAGCCCTGCCTGTTTACACAGAAACACTAGGCAGTGGGGTGGATTCCAATATGCGGACTCCCGTCCTCCTCGGTCTGTGCTTGTGGCCTCGCGTTTCGCTGACGCCCCGCCTCCGTGGAGAAAACGATAACGTTTCCCTGCTGTCAGCCTAGCCACATCAACTTGAGGGATTGTTCTTTATTCACCACCCTGTTTGCAAATGAGAAAATTACATTGGAATTGAGCTTTTGCAAAGATTTTTGAATACAATTCTATTGTTAGTGACGTCATCACGAGGCCACAAGGAGGCAAGTGAGCAAGGGAGGACGAGAGTCTGCATATTGAAATCCACCCATGGTGTATGGCAAACTGGTGAGGTAACATTTCAGTGTCATGACATCAAGGATGAAATGACAACATTGACCTTTTAGTCACCTGTTTGCATGAAATGAAAATGCTGCAGTGTGCGCCAGGTTCTGCTGTGGTGCAGCTGCCAGCTGGATGATGTGTAGATTTCCTTCTTAACCTTGATGAGGTACACTATGTTGGGTCAGGTGCAAGACTGCAAGTGGAGGTGCATGCAGAGTTTTTTTTTGTTTTGTTTTACTGATGACCTGATTTACGCCAGGGACACATAGCAGGCGAAACGAGCGAGGCGAAGAGAAGTGAAATTCAGTGTTCCATTCTGACAGCTCAACCGTCATCAGGTCGTCGCGGCGAATCAAATGGAACAGTTATGTTGTTGATGTGATTGGGCCGCCGCAGGCGAATTCACTCCTCATTTGCATAATATTAAACTTGGTTTAATAATTTCGCTTCCCTTCGCTTCGCTTGCTTTCGCCTCTCTCATAGGAATGAATGGCGAAGTTCGCTTTGCATGGCCAAATTCGCGTCTGTGTATCCCTACCGTAAATACTTGTAAATAATTGTCTTCATAAAAAAATGGATATCGATATGTCTATATACGTTTTATTTCTTTGTGTTTTTTTTTAGTATGCTACATCACATAAAATTTTCGCCCTCTTATTTCGTAAAACCTGAATTGTGTGGTCAGTTCTAGCTTCTTGAATTGGATGGAACATAAAAAAACTAATCACACCTAGCTGGAATTTTAACTGCCTGCAACATGGCAGGTGGTGTGGAACGTGCTGACAACAGCTCTGACAGCGGCAGCTGAGGTTTAGTGCCTCCCGTGTTGCACCTGTCCCTCCTCTACTGATTTCACCATCAGAGCACTTGGCATTTTTTGAATACCACCCTTTCCTCTCTGTCGCCTATAAAAAGAAATATGCATGGTTGCGTAAATATAAAATTACAAGCCAGTCATTTTTCATCCTATAGTCTCTGCTACACTACTCTAGCTTGCACATCGACATTCTTCTTTTTTTTTTTTAAACATATTTTTTGAGGCCTTCCGCCCTTTATCACAGGACAGTGGAGAATCAACAGGAAATGATTGGGAGAGAGACGGGGGAGGGCCGGGAAATGACCCCGGTCGGACTCGAACCGGGTCCCCGTGGGCATGCAAGCCCAAATGTGGGGGGCTTAGCGCGCTGCGCCACAGCAGCCCCGCACATCGACATTCTGTTCTTTGATCATTTATGCATGATGCATTAATGTTATAGGATGTTGTGGTATGATACTGTATGTTATGCCATGTCACTCACTGGAATAAAACTGTGGTGTGCTGTGCTAGAGTTGGCACTGGAAATAGCTTAAGCCATTCTGAAACATTCTGAGTACCCACGCTGTGAAAAAACAGGCTTCACTAAGGCTCAGGATGAAACCTGGAATTGATGACATGGAGTCAACCAGGTTTCCTGCGGAGTCTAGATCCCCTGAGAGTCGAGATACACCATGATCCCTTCCTCTCACTCACGGTGAAACACCATCCTCCAAAATGTGCCAACCTTCTGTCAGTTAATACATTTTGTATGAATATTGTACTATACTTAAAAGTTAATAAAAATCTGCACCCTGTACATTCCACAAAGAAAGCTTTGACGTACATTTCAGACAGCCAACCATATTTTGGTCAATCTTTCTTTTTTTTCGTAAATTGTGCTTAACTACAGATATTATCCATCACTTCCACTCTGTCCCTTCCTCTCTCCCTCGCTCCCTCTCTCCTTCTGTCTGTCCACCTCTCCCTCTCTCCTTCTGTCTGTCCACCTCTTCCTCTCTCCCTCTGTCTGTCTCTCTCTCTACATCTCCATCTGCTCGCCCTTCCCTCTCTCCTTCCTTCCTCCCCCTTCTCCCTCCCTCCCTCCCTCCCTCCCTTTCTGCTTCAGGTGTGTGTCCTTGGCCGACCCGCTGAAGGAGTCGTCTCGCTCCCAGGAGTCGTGGAGCTCCTTCCTGACCAAGCTGCGCACGCTGCTCCTCATGTCCTTCACTAAGAACCTGGGCCGCTTCGAGGACGACATGCGAACCATGAGGGAGAAGCGCACGGAGCCTGGATGGAGCTTCTGTGACTACTTCATGGTGCAGGTGGGTACCAGCTAGCCTGGCTCTCACGCAGACCCTTCATGCTTCATGCATCTTCGTTAAACTTTGTGAGCTCGCACGAGGGTCTGGAAATCTCAGACGAGCCCAAACGGTATCGGATATTTCACAGCCTGTCCAATCAGAATAGCGGGGCGGGATCGCGGGGCAGTGTATATACAAGTCAGTGGTTGAAGTAGTACGTGATTTTAAAAAAAGCCACGTGAATTCTCCAATCAGGTTCGAGCTGTTTTGAACACACTCCTTTCCAGAGCGAAGCGATTGACAATGTTCCAGATCGCGTGACAACCAGGTTAGGTACCAGCACCCAGGATGGTCAGATGGTCATTTGTTTTTTGCTGGGGAATAGCCTGGAAAATCCCATCATAATCGTGCCAATATGAAAGACAGGCATGGATTCTATCCCTCAGTGAGGGTACCAGATCTTTGGCTCCAATCAGAGAGTGGAGAGGCTTGGAACTGTGTCCGGATGTAGCTTTTGTGACTATATGATTGTCGAGTTGGGTCCCAGGAGGCAAAGTTGTGTGTGTGTGTGTGTGTGTGTCTGTGTGTGTGTTTGGTTGTCAGTCAGCCCCTTTGGCCTCTGGGGGATGACGACGTGGGCAGAAATCCTCATGATGACGAGGGTCGAGAGAGGGTGGTGGGCCCTCGTGCAGTGGGTATGACTTACTAAGGGTTATTTGTCATCCACCATGACGGGCAGCATTTCTTCTGGTCAGTTAATGATGAGGAATGATTAACTGCACTTCCTTGGTGTGTCAGCTCCCATCATGGTGAGGGAGGGTGTATGGTGGGGGTATGACGTGTGGGAGTATGGAGAAGGGTTACTGGGAAACTGACAGGGGGAGGACAAAGCGGTCAGTTGTCACAGGCCCAGGGAAGGGGTGCCGACCCGGGTCCCCTTTACATTGTTTATTTTGAGAGGAGGGATTGTTTGGGGGCAGTTTCAGATGTCTTGGTCCTGCTGCCCCGCAAAAAACTGTCAGCGACCACTAGTCTGCTCCTCCGCCATGATGAGTCAGCATTTTCTTCTGGTGGGCCAATGATGGGAATGGGATGGGCAGAAGCAAGGTACCTGTAATGTTGAACTGAGCTCAACTGTACTGATAAGATGAGGCTCGTGAGCAAACCCACAAGGTCAGTGGACTCCAGAGAGGCCCCCCCTTGATGTAGCGACAGGACAAGAGGTTTCTATAGCCATAGGAGCGTGAGTGTCGTTACCATATGTGGGTCAGCGAAAGAAGAAAGGAGCGAAAGTGAGGAAGATGATGTGGAAAGAGGGCAATGAGGAGAGGGAGAGAGAGGTTTATTGACGTGTCTGTGTTTGTCTAGGCCAGGGGGAAGAAGGTGAATGTGATTGAAAGAGATGAGGCGTTGTGCTTCTAGGTCATGGTTTGGGGCAACTTGTGAGCATTCTCAGACACTCTGCAGTTGGCAGTACAGTACTACTGTATGTAGGTTAGGGGAAGAATGAGTTTTTTTTCTTGGTCAGTTATTTTATAGAAATATTTTATGAAGCAAGTTCAGTCAATAGAGGATGCAAGTTGCCAGTTTTCCTTAAGCTACCTTCTTTACAAGATCAATAAATACTGTCACGATTCCATCTTTTGATGCCATTAGTTCATGGGGCGAAAAGCCATTATAGACCTGAGATTTTTGATTCAGGATTCGGGTGAAATTAAGTCCTCAGCTTAAGCATGTGCTCATCATTACTGTTAAGGCAGCTTTTTTTTTTTTTTTTTAAAAGAAAAAAAAACCTGTAAAAAACTAATTAATTTTCATCTAAAACATTTGAACTTGCCATCCTTTTTTCTTTCGCCCAACCAAAATGATTTGCTGTGGGAGCGCAAGGGATTCCATGTTGAAGTGAAGTCAAGGCCTCACATGCAGCATTTGGATAACAATCTCACTGTTAGCAGCACAAACAAAGCTGACCGCGGCAGAACAGATGAAGGTCAAGAGGTCGCAGCATGACTCGGGTCATACTGCTAGCATTGGGCCTCTGAACACTGTAAATAAAGCACTGTTAGCAATGTGCCTCTAAATACTGAGTAAAGCTTTCAGCTTATATACAGGTATACTGCGAAAATGGTTAGCATTGCGCCTCTAAAGACTGCCGATACAGTAGTGTAATCACTATGCTAATGCACAGTTTTTTTCAGCTTTTTACGACTTTGTTTTTTTGCTGAGATGACAGGATATTGGTTGGTAGAGAGAGAGATGGTGGAGGTTCAGGAAATGAACTCGGGCCTGACTCGTACCTGGATCTCCGGCGTAACGGTATGGGGCCTAAGCCTTTTGAGCCGCGAGCTAGGCCAGTTTTCAAGCCTGCCTTTTGAGGAATAATGCATGGTGTGACGGAGATTCGCCTTGGATGTCAGAAATAAACGTTGAACTACAAATGAGTCAAATATGAATACTAAACTTGTGTTTCAAAGAGTAGTGTTGAAATTATTGTTATTCCAAAATGCCTGGCTGAGCAAAGAAATGTACTTAGGTTGAACAATATTGGTGAATATTGTGGTATTGGATATTGGTGGTACTAATGTGCGTGTGTGGTTGTTTGTTTTTTTGTTTGTTTGTGTGTGTGTGTGTGTGTGTGTGTGTGTGTGTGTGTGTGTGTGTGTGTGTGTGTGTGTGTGTGTGTGTGTGTGTGTGTGCGCGTGTGTGTGCGCGCGCGCGTGTGTGTGTGTGTGTGTGTTTGATTATGTCTTTCAGGAGGAACTGGCCTTCGTGTTTGAAATGCTTCAGCAGTATGAAGATGCGTTGGTGCAGTACGATGAACTGGATGCTCTCTTCACCCAGTATGTGCTCAACTTCGGCGCTGGAGGTATGTTGTTGTTTGGCTCTTCCAGGAAAGTCCCATTGAGTCCTCATTTACACCGTACCTGAGTGTAGCGTAGTGTATCCTGGATGAGAAAGTTAGTAATGTGTAGTTAAGTATTTAAGTTGCAACGTGCTGCTTCCAAATTAGCGCACTGAAGTTGTTCTTAATCTCACTCGCCTCACTTGCCCCACACACTGTAAGCTGAGACCAGTACTGCCATACAAAGGCAAAGTGCAGTAACTATGTCAACATTGAAACTGAGAAAAAGGCCTTCAAAGCCTTGGTAGTAGGTTGGATATTGTAGTTACTGCAAATCTGACATGGCAATATCTCTAAAAACGGGACACATTTGGACCATGAGGCTTTGTCACAAGATAAAGGAGGTGTTATGAAGACCATTTTCAGTCTAAACTCAATTTTGACAAAATATGTAGTTACTGCACTTTGCCTTTGTAGGGCAGAGTAGGCGTATGAACACACCCAGTGGCAGTAGAGTCAACAAAACATATCTGGAGTGAAACGTACACCTCAGTCATTAAATCATCATGATGTGGACCCGTGTGTGCGCTAATAATGTCTTGGCTTCTCATAGTGTGGGTGAGTGTGTGTGTGTTTGTTTGTGTTGGTACACATGTAAAGGTCATAACCTGACAAAGATTTAGTAAATGCAATAACACATGCATACTTATTCATAACAGGTTATGCATTTGTAGTACCGTAAATGTCTTCACTTCAGTATATCATGATATTTTCAGATATTTTCAGGCTCTGAATTAGCCTCAATTAATTTTTCATCTGAAATATGTCGTCTGCCGTCATGTAAAAAGTAAGCTTTTCCTCTTTTTTTTCTTTTGCTCTTTCTTTCGCTATTTCTTTCTTTATTTCACTCTTTCTTTTGCTCTTTCTCTCTTTCTCTCTCCCCCTCTCCCTCCCTCTCGTTCCCCCCTCTCTCTGTCTCTCTCCCTCTCTCCCTCCCTCTCGTTCCCCCCTCTCTCTGTCTCTCTCTCTCTACCCCCTTTCTCCCGCTTCTTCCCTTCCTCCTTCTCTATCCTGCTCTCCCCTTTGTTCTCTATGTCTCGTTTTCTGTCCTTCTCTCCCTTCATCAGTTTTTGTATATATACTATTCTTTTTTTATTTTATCTTTATTTTTTATTATTGCTTCAGCAAGGAATGCTCAATTTCGTTGTGCTCGTCACAATGACAAATAAAAGATATTTNAGCAATATGACACGAGTGGGAGTGAGGATGTTCTGGGACACCCTCACGGGTGTGATTCGCCGCAGGCACGAAGCCACAGGCTGAGTGCCGTAGGTAATTACACCCGTGAGGGTGTCCCAGAACAACCTCACGACCACAAGTGTTATATTGCTTTTATACAATAGTTCCTTTGCCAACACAATTAGTTCATTGAAAGAAATGTTCAATTATTTTAATTACTTTAGGCCTATTTGATTGTTTATTTGCTTGTTCCTCCGCTCCGGAAAAATAGTTCCAGTTATTGTCCTTGGTTGCTGCGCAACGCGCACCACGTTGGTTACGGTTACTTTGTATCGTTGGTCGCGGAGTGATTATTAGATGTGAAGAGTCATTCATAGAGTGTTGGAGGATACCCTCACTCCTAGTGACGTGTAGAACGCATCTTGTCCAATCACAATTTGTGAAATAATTCGACCGGATCTAACTATTGTATAATGTATCGTATTGTATTGTATGTATTGTATATATCCCTCTCTCTCCCCCTGCCCTCCAGATGGGGCCAACTGGCTGGGCTCCTTCTGCCAGCCGGTGCGCAGCTGGAACGGGCTGGTGCTGCGGCGTCCCATCGACATGGAGAAGCGGGAGCTGATCCAGCGCGGCGAGGCCAGCCTGCTGGACCTGCGCAGCTACCTCTTCTCCCGCCAGTGCACGCTGCTCATCTTCCTCCTCAGGCCCTGGGAGGTCACGCAGAGGGCCCTGGAGCTGCTGCACAACTGCGTCCAGGAGCTACGCCTACTGGAGGTACAGTATGCTGTGGAGGATGGAGAGGGGGAGAGGGAAAGAGAGAAAGGGGTGATGGAGGGGGTGGAGAGAGCGGTCAAGCTCAAGATAATTGGATATAGAGAGAGATGAAGAGGGAGAGAGGAGGAGGAGGAGGAGGAAGAGGAGGAGGAGGAAGGAAGGAAGAAGGAGAAAGAAGGAGGTCATACTGTATATGGCACGTTCCGGTGCCCGTTCCCCCACCTAACCTCGCACCAGCCGGCATTTTCATGCTGCAGGCCTGGGCGTTTGGTGCGCGATGTGAACCAAAATATACTTGCCTTTTCTTTGCGAACCGTGATGACAACATGGCCGGTAAATCCGGCTAATACTCAGTCACGTGGGCAAAAGTTCAGAGCCTGGTATGGATGCTGTGGTTTGCAGGGAAGCACTTTATTGCCGAATGTAACTGGTGCGGGTAACTGGTGCGGTGGAGATGCTGCACGACTGCTTACGGGAGTTACACCTGCTGGAGGTCCGCGAGTGGAAGAGCAGTAGAAGGATGGTTTTCTGCTGTTTTCTCTGTGTATGTTCTTTTGTCTCTCTGTCTCTCTCTCTTTGTCTCTTTGTCCACATGGTTTCTCTGTGTATTTGTCCTTGTTGTGTCTCCACTTATGCCTTGAGGTGTGTGGAAAGACAGGAGGAGGGATGGAGGAGAAAGAGTTGATTTAGGAAGACATTTTCTGTCTTTTGTTGTCTATCTTGGGTTCTTTTTTTGCACCTGTCTCTGTCAATTTGTTCTCACCATATTGAGCACTCCGTTCTCAGTTTCGAGTGTCTGTGGCTATTTCTCACTTTCACTACCCTCGTTTCATCTACTTTAGATGAGTTTAGTTTTTTTTTTCCAGTCAGTCTCAGTCTCCACAGGCTGTCAAGCTGGAGGATGAAAGTCTTTCTGTCACATCCTCTTCTGCAGGTCTTTAAATTACTTTTCTGTTTTTTATTTTTTTTTGTGCAAAGTATTTTTGAGGGCTTCATATTTTGAGATTTTTCAACCAGTCAGCAAACGGGGTGCAGTCTGTACAGCTGTACTTCTGTGCAAAGTGTGGTTATATAGTTCTGAATTTGGGCATAATGTCTGACTGTACTTGTACATAAGAACCAACCAAACTACGTAGTAGCTGAGGTCATGGCACTGGCTTGCCTCCGGCTCTAGCTTGTCAGCCTAGGACATTCAAAGATATGAACATTCCAATTGGTTTCTCCGAGACGCGTCATAGCTCATTATCAAAACATTAGCTGACTTGGCTGAAATTCGCTCTGGTCGTCCAGGTGGCTTTGCTCCCAGCGAATTAGCTTTGGTTGCTTAAGTCGCCGATCCTCCATAGAGAAGTAATGACTTCCATCATGTTGGTTGCTTTTGGTCACTTTTGGTGTAAATGCTTAGTTATGGCACTTAAGTCATCCTAAAGCTGGGCTTACGCTGTGCGACTTTTGCCCCAATTTTGCCACGATTTGGCACTCGCGCGACTTTTTCGGAGTCGGGCCGATTTCTTGCTCAATCGCAGGTCTATCGTGAGTCTCGCACCGTGCAGTGTAATTGGGGTAACGACAAGCAATTTCGCCTCACGATTGTGCAATCGCAGGGTCGCAAGAAAATCAAAACTGTTTGAAATCCTGGTCGTGGCTCGTGCGTAAATCGAACAGTTAGCAGTGCTACGACCCGATTTGACACTTCACATGCACAAATTAATAGGGCCGTGCGATTTGCTGTTGAGCGTGACCTCATCTCCACCTCAGGTGCGCATGTTCCCTCCTCTGCAGACCGGGGAAACATGCCTGTCTGTCCCCATACTGTTCCTAAGCTGTCACTAATAGCAGTTTTACATTCAATACTTTACACTACTCAAAACTGGAGAAGGGATATTGACTTGCACTTGTTGTCACTATTAGCCGTTTTACATTCAATACCTTAGACTACTCAAAACTGGAGAAGGGAAGGGATATTGACTTGCACTTGTTGTTGTCGTGGCTGCTGTCCAGGTGTCTGTGCTGCAGGGGGCGCTAGACTGCTGGGTGTTCCTGAGCTGCCTGGAGGTGCTGCATCGCATCGAGGGATGCTGCGACCGCACACAGCTGGAGGCCAACTGCTCACACACCGTGGGCCTCTGGACCTACGCCACGGAGAAGGTGCGTATAATAAGCCTGTCCACCTACACGAGGACAGTTCCAGTCAGTGCGTGTGTGTGCGTGTGTGCGTGCGTGCGTGCGTGCGTCTGTCTGTCTGTCTGTCTGTCTGTCTGTCTGTCTGTCTGTCTGTCTGTCTGTCTGTCTGTCTGTCTGTCTGTCTGTCTGTCTGCCTGTCTGCCTGTCTGTCTGTCTGTCTGTCTGTCTGTCTGTCTGTCTGTCTGTCTGTCTGTGCTTGCCTTGTAGGTATTGGCGGTAATTAACCCATTGATGCCTGATGTTGCGCAACATTAGCCCTGGCGCCTGGAGCTGCATTACGCAACATTCAGGCTCATGAGATTTGAGGCAACTTTATGAAAAATCTGTTTGTTTGAGGTGAATGAACACATTCTAATGAAAGATGAGGGTCTTAGCGTTTAAATGCAACTTGGTGCACATTTTTAATGAGCTTCAGAAGCTGAGATAAGTAGGTTTTTATGGGCCGAGGACAGCTTAAAAAGGGCTCAGGCATTCAGCACCCCTTTTTTGCAGATGCCTTAGGCATCAATGGGTTAAGACCCCTGTTATAAAGACCCAAAATCGCTTGCCTCAGGGTTTTTTTTTGTTTTTTTTGCAAAGCCATATTGAATTTTCAGGGATCCCTTGGCCCAAATACACTGTATACACAGTATACAGATTGTTTTTCAGTTTTTCTCAATGGATGGTAAGCGTTTGCGTCTTTGAATGAAGTTTCTTTGCAAGTCTGTATCAGCAAGTAGAATGATGACTGCAACAAAAACCCACACCACAACAATATTGGATTTGTAATGGCCCCAAGGCCTGGCCACACATGCATAGAGTTGGCATGTTGTCAGCCACTGCCCACCACGTCGGGGAAGTCATTACTATGTTGTGCGGGCATTGCCAACTCCCCTGCTGATGTCAGCTACCTGGTGTAAGTGTTGTCATTCAGGACCAAGAGAGGTTCCTAACTGTTTAGGAATCGAGCCTTGTATAATTCACCCGACTGGTTGCCTTGGACTCTACAGGCTGTAAAGCTGTCTCTGAGTGTCTAGACTCAGACATGAGGGCAGACAAGGTGGGTGGTGGAGGTGGGTCCAGGCTCAGTCCTTGCGTGCGTTTCTCTAGACGGCGTCATTGCTATCTAAATTGACACTTTACTTTGGTGCAATGCAATTTCATATAGTCAACCCTCTAACTTGCTAAGTGGTTAGCAACTACGCTTTCTAGAAACAGAAGGCCAGGTCGGTGACGGGTTCATCCTTATTCATAATCCGCCTGGCTGGTTGGCATAGACTACAGCAGAGTTGTCAAGCTCATTTCACCTGGATGACCTTTACACCCTGGTCCCACAGTGAATAAATATCTGAAGGGCCCTAGGAGGCCATTCATCAGATCCAGACAGCTCGGCTCAGCTCAGCTCATCTCAGCCACCTGGAGTCCTGAAAGTCAGCTCGACCTTGTCTGGTTTTGTTAGCTCTGGCAGTCGCCGGGCTTCTCGTTTGTACAGGTTCAAGCAGATATTTCTCTCTAGCGCACCATGTAAAATGATGTGGCCAGAGGAAGGCTGTCTGGTCGAAATTTTGTCACCAGGGCTTATAAATGAACTTTTTTCATCACTTTCCAATAAGTCAAAGTGGCTTGTAAAGTTGATCTTTTCCACCAGCCAAACTGAAAATTCACTTTTAGCCCTTGTTGTCACACATTGAATCTTTTTCACAACAACTACTACTACTACGCCAGCACCTCCTTTTCTAGTGTTAATTTCTCACCCTCATTCTTAGGCTTGGAAAAAGCATCCAAGATTCCACTGATGTGAGGAAGAGTATTGTTGATTGCTGCCTTTTTTCCTCTTGTATTTGAGCCCCCCCCTCCCCTTTCTGTCCTCCTGTGACAAACAACTGCTAATCTCTCTCTTGGAGCAGAAAAACAAGCATAGTCGCTGCCAATCTCAAACTTTACTAGTTCACCCAAATTCCATTTTACGCAAATACAGCTATTTTTAGTGGTGCGTCTCCCAAAGGAATTTCAAGGGTTTCTCTGTGGGGACAGCCAAGTGTCTGTGTAGTATAGCTGGTATGCACTTTATGCTGTGCCCAACTTTTTATGATGTGTTTCTCTGAGCTCCACTTAGTTTTTTTCTTTCTAATTATAGTCAAACTTGAAATTGCAGTTTGTGGTGTATGGCTTCAGTGTAGTCATCGAAAAAGGCATTGAGATGCCTCTGTGGCTTTTTTGCTAGAACGTCGAGGACGTCTGCACATTGTGAGGCCTGATGAAAAGACCTGTGGTTAAAATATTGCCTGTTTCTTTTTGTGTTGTTCAATAAACATAAGAGTTTATGCAATGTGCAGACCCATTACTGTGTATTACTGTTATACGAATGAAGACCAAAGTCCTACTTCTGTTCAAATCAGATGTTTTCAGTATACATTGAGTATACAGGCATTTGTATAGACCTTCTCCATCTTCTTGTTTCGTAGTCGAGTACCATTAATATTATGTTTCATAATGTGCAGACAATTGGCAGTATATAAAAAATGGACACTAAATTTCTGTTCTATTCTATTCAACCATTTTGAATTTGGTATGCAGTCAATAATGTAGAATTTCCCCATGGTCTAGTTTCTGTCGTAGTCTGGCACGATTAATATAAATATAAAATATTATTTGGTAACACTTTCTTTGAAGGAGTCTACATGAGGGTGTCATGTAACCATGTCAGAACAATGACAATACCCGTCAAGGACGTTTTAATGTCACATTATTGGTGTGTAACCTGGTTTTTGGAATGTCATGACACCCTGACAATGTCAACTTGACATTCCAAAAACCGAACGACACATTATGACAGCATTCATGAACATCAGTAATGTGGCATTAATGTTCCTGACATGTGTCATGGCATGTCATACTTGGTACGGTTACATTTATAAAGTATGTTCTCAAAATATTTGCATGGCAAGAATTCAAACGAATATACCTGACAAAGATCCAGGGTGAATGCAACGTTGCTGTTTTAATTTAATAAACTTTATTTTTTTGGAGCTTATTCAGCAGTGTGCAGTCGTACGTTCTTCAAATGGCAAGAATTCACACATGCGTAGATGATAGGACTTCTGAACAGTCATTTCTGATAATAAAATGCAAAATTAAATAAAATGGTGGATAGGTCGTTTTACAACGAAACTCTTCAATTGTTAACTATTCTTTTTTGATATGCACACCTTCTCATTATTCCATCTGTATTTCTCTGGCAGCTGAAGAGCCTGGGTGACCTCTGTGGTCTGGTGTCCAAGAACGGGCCCAACTCTGAGGACTTGAACCGGACCGTGGACCTCCTGGCTGGTCTTGGTGCTGAGAGACCAGAGACTGGTAAGCAATGCCCAGACAGTGGGGGTTCCCCCTCCAAAGTCTGTTTTTATTTTCAAGCCATATACAGGTATACCATATGAAAGTTCAACACAACACTCCCCCCCCCCCCTTTTCACACACCAAACAGCAAGATGCAGTGACTTTTGAACATCCGAAATAAATACCAGTCCCTTCACTTAGTAGTGCAAATTTGCTGCAGTGTTATGTAAGGGTACT
>NC_085868.1:24574775-24617275 GCF_034702125.1 Engraulis encrasicolus
GGAGTATCCTTCAACTATGTGTCACTTTTCTTTCTCTCAAAGTGCATGAAAGTCCTTGTGCTCAACTCTTCAGCTGTCCAGGTGCAGGTGTAAGGCAGGAAAACGTGATCAATATGAAAAGTTCATTAAACACCGCACACTGGATGCTGTTCTTTTTTTCCTCTTTATTTTTTGTAGCGAACAAAAAATAAAGAGAAAAAAAGAACAGTATCCAGTGTGCTGTGTCTAATGAACTTTTCATATTGATCTTTTTTTTCTTCTCTTTTTTCCTGTTAATCCCTCCACATTTTATTCATTTCAGTTTGTCGTTTGCATTCTAGCATGGTAGTTTTCTTCTTTACTGTTGTTGCATAAGCATTACATTCATTTCGGTGTGTGTCCCCACTATATTTGACCTGAGCAATGGCGGTCATTATTTCTCTATGGAGGACTGGCAAAGTGGGGTAGTAAAGCGAATTCACCAAGGCCGAAGAGAACTGGGCGACCAGAGCATATTTCAGGAGTTAAAATCAGTTAATGTCATGGTAATGAACAATTGGAATGTTCATATCTTCGAATGTCCCAGGTTGACAAGCGAGCGTGATTAGCAAAATCAAACATGTCAATAACACGTCCAGATCAAATAAAGCAAATTTGCGTCGAAGTTTCATCAATGACTTCGGCTATCTGTTTGCTTAGTGTTGTAGTCCAAGTCCAAAATGTGGAAGAATAAAGACATTAATCACAGGAATAGTTTAAAGCAGTTATTCTCAAACTTTTCCCATCATTCCCCCCTTCGAAGGGTCTGGATGCTTCCGCAGTTCTCGCGCAGACTGATTTTACGATCGCTACGTTGTGCAGAATCAAAGGAAAGGTGACTGGTGAAATAAAACAAAGAGGGACTGCAATGGAATGCAGATGTGTGTTCATTTATGACAATTAATAATATAATGTTTATAATTATGTATATAATGCTTAAAACATATTGGCTTATTGGCGAGACAGGAAATCATGTCCTTGGGGGAAAAAACAAAAACAGATGTCACACGCTCCCCCCCCCCCCTGTGATGCCTTCTCGCCCCCCCAGGGGGGCTTACGCCCCACTTTGAGAAACACTGGTTTAAAGTGTGGGTCGTGAATCTATCATCTATGAAAGCTTAACATTTTCATGGAATCATGGAAATAAATGAACTTTTTCCATGATATTCTATTTTTTTGGAAAAGAGATGTACTGTAGACTGGCCAGCCATCCAGTTTCTGTTTCCTGGTTCATTAGGGCGTTGCGATGAGCATACCAGGGGGGAGCTCCCAGTCAGACCAAGAGAGATGGGTTCATCTGTGGTTTCTGTCTCTTCCTGTCAACAAGACGTGTATTTCCATCTCTGCATACTGTTTAGCACACACAGCCTTCTCATATACATCACACAGGCATGCATATAAACATGGCACACACATGTACACAACATTCAGATCTCTCTCTCTCTCTCTCTCTCTCTCTCTCTCTCTCTCTCTCTCTCTCTCTCTCTCTCTCTCTCTCTCTCTCTCTCGCTCTCTGTCATACACACACACGCCTATCATAGACACGCGCCGCACACACAAAAACATGCTCACACGAACTTTAACCTACAAATACCACACGCGTGCACACACACACACACACACACGCACGCATACACACACAGGCACACACTAATTACACACCTACAGTATCACATCATACATACACCTGTGCCTCATCATTCCATCTCTCAACACCAGTCCAACCACCAGTCTAACCTGTCCTCATCATAGCAAGCTCATAGCAAGCTTTACAGTACTCTGCCCTAGAACTGCTGCCCTGTCTTTGCTCATGACACGTAGTATTTTGGGCCTGGGTGGCTCTTTGGCATTATAGACGAGTAGTGTCGTGTTACATCAGCTAATCCCCTGCCAATGGCGCAGACCTATAAAGACAGTTTTTTGAGAAGCAGCACTTAATACCCGCCCCCTCACACATAAACTATAAAACTATAGATAGGGATGGGATCTGATTTCTTGGAAGTGCTTTGCTGTCTTGCAAGTCAGATATTTAGTTTTAAGTTACTGGAACAACATTCGCTTTGTGGGGCACAAATACATAGAACATCAGGGACTAAAACAAGCCAAAAGCCTTGGCATTGGTAGAATATGCTCATTGGTGTTGGATCTTGAAATAGTTGGCTGTGTTATTCAAGTTTCTTAATGGTGGATTATTTCATGGCTGGTGTGCATGGAAAACACTTTTTTTCTGATTATCCACCCCTCATGACTGAAAATTCCAAATTACTCTGTAGATGCTGCCAAAATGTAACTCTCAGATGAGAAAATGTGATTCCTCAAATAGTTTAAAAAAATTACTCATGTCACATGTGATGCCTCAAATAGTTGCAAAAATGACTCCCATCTCCCTGGAAGTGTCTAAAAATTCCCATGTGCTCCATTGTGTAGTTTCACCACATTGACCCCAATTCCTGACATTTTTTCCTGCCTCTATACTTGTACTGTGTACTTTTACTGCTCGTATGCTTTTGTGTTTGTGGAGCACATTATAATGCCTCTGATTATTGCCCATGCACGTGCTGTGCTCCTTAACCACCTGTGCCAGCTATCTCCAGACGAGTGCCCTGCTGGCGAGCGATGCCAACCTGACCGAAGAGGAGCGGAAACACTTCTGCCAGGAGATCCTCAGCTATGCCAACCAGGCCAGCCAAGCCCAGGGTGCGTACGGTGGGGGACCTTAGTGGGAAAACATGTAGATGAGATGAGATATTGCTTCACTTTACTACTTTAATGTTTGTTGGCATAGAAATGTGCCATGCTGTGTGTTTCACTTCTCCACGTAACACATTAAATACAACACATAAAAACACAAGATAACAACAGAGGTGGCCCTACCGTGGCCCAACGGTAGGGCGCTTGGCTGCTACCCCTGCGACCCGGCTTTGATTCCGGCCCGGGTCCTTTGCCGACCCTTCCCCATCTCTCTCTTCCCACTCATATCCTGCCCCTCTCTCGACTGTCCTCCCAAATTTAGGCATAATAAAAGCTAAGAAAATATATATTTTTAAAAGATAATAGAACTTTAGATGTTATTGTCTGCGAGGGACCGCCAGGCCTAGCGTACGTAGAGGAGGGAAGACCTAAATGGAAAAGCTTCAGCTGCATTTTGTTCAGTTAAATAGTGTACATTTGAAACATTTTCAACTAATGATTTTGAATCCAATAAACTGATTTACAGGTTGTAATTGTACATCCGAAGCAGCCACTCGGTATCAGGGTAGTAAATGGCTGTTCCAAGCAGGAAATCTGTTTTCCTTGCAAAATTGACAGTTGAAAACATGGTGTGTTCATCTGCGAGGCTCAGTTGAGTCAGGGTGAATAGGGAATGGAGGACCTTAGTGGAAACACGTTGGATCTTGTCACCTGTGAGGTTCAGCCAACCAAGTTCAAGTTCAAGTTTCTTGTAGCCATATCAACAGTATAAAATACAGTTGCTAGGAATGCTCTTTGGTTTGCCCACAAATTCAACACTACAACCAGACAAAACAAAAACTAGAGGGTGGGATAAAAGAAAAACAATGGGGGCCATAAATAACAGGGAATTACCCATGCCCCTCTTGTTTTTTATTCAAGGTTAGAAGGGATAGGCATCCCGGTTGTACAGGTGCAGGCCACCACATTTTTGACACTCACTTCGGAAATTGAGGGCCGGACCGACCTTAGTGGACACTGTAGATGTTATTGTTAAATGTGTGATGTTTACCCAGGGTCAGCTTAAATAGGGAATGGAATGAGAACGATTTTGTCCTTTGTGAGGTCCAGCCAGGCTCAAGGTGAGTTGGGATGGACTGAAATCAATACTCAAGATGTTATTATCTATTGGGTTCAACCAGGGTGAATAGTGCTGAAGGACATTAGTGAAAAAAAACCCACTAGATGTTATTTCTTGTGAGGCCGGCCAAGGTGAGTAGGGGAAGGAAGAATTTAGTGAGAACCTCAGACCAAAGACTGTTCAAACGGGCACCAAGGTCCTGTTCTATTCAGTTACACGGATTGCATTTCTAAACTAACTTTTGCAACCAATAAACACATTTCCTGGTTGGAATTGCCAATCAGAAACACCCACTCCATATCGGTCAAGCCCTGTGTGTGACCGGGTGAGTGTGTTTTGCCTGCATATGCCTGTTGTGAGCAGATCATTTTTTTTGTTTTGCTTGTTTGTTTGTTTTATTACTTCTTGTTGTCTTGCTCTTGTCTTGCTCGATTCCTAAGTTTCGGATGTGCACATACGCCAATACATTATATTTTACACTGTTATCTAAAGCGCTTTACAATCGAGGACATAATCTTAGCATTCAACACTGGCAGATGCACAGGAAGTATACAGAACAATAAGTAAGTACAGATACCAATTAGGGTTGGTGTTTTAAAGTTTATTAGAACAGGGTTAAGTAGAGTACTTCTACTCAACTCTACTCTGTTCTACTCTACTAGTACACACACCCACACAATATGTCTAAGAATCAACCCTGGGTCTCGACTAACTCGTGCATCAGTGCAGTAAATAGTCACGAAAGACACCTCTAGTCACCACTATCCTCTTTGCAGACCAGATGTAAATGTAATGTGATATTTTTTTATTTTATTTTATTTTATTTTATTTTATTTTATTAAAGGATCCCCATTAGCTTATGCCGTAGCAGTTCGCTAGTCTTCCTGGGGTCCTAATTCTGATATGATATAATGTGTTGGTGTGTGAGCAGGGGGGGGGGGGGGGGGGTGTAAGGGGTAGGGCCAAGGGGTGATTTGAAATTGGGCCTTAATGTAATGCAATGTGTGTTGTGTGTTGTTTGTGCAGACCCCAAGGTGTCCCTGAGCATGGTGGCGTTTGCCCAGCTGCGCGAGCTGCGCTTCCAGCCGGCCTGCCCCACGGTGCACGTTGGCGCCGCCCTGCAGCTGGAGCTGCGCCTCTGCAGCCTGATGCCCGTGGCCGTGCGGCTGGAGCAGCTGGCTGTCAGCCTGCACTTTAGCGTGGAGCAGCCGGGCGGCCACAGGGGGGCGCCCACGCCCTCCTCGTCTGCCCACACCACGCCACAGAGACGCAACCCAGCCCAGAGCAGTGGCAGCACTAGTGGTGGTGGTGTTGGGACTTTACCCAGCGGGGTTTCCCCGGACGGGACTGTTGTGTTCCCGGCTGTGAGCCCTGCAGGAGGGGGACCCCTAGGACCGGGCAGTGGGGGTTTGGGGACCCCGGGTGGGTTGTCTGGAGCCGGAGGTCCGCCCACCACCTTGGAGCTGTACGAGATCCAGGACCGCAGCCCGTCGGACAACACACTCAACACCACCGGCGTGGTGTGTAAGAATGTTCACCTGCTGCTGCGGCGTCGGGACAGCGCCACCTCGCTGGACACTCCGAGTACTGCTGCTGCTGTTGTTGGGGGTAGTGGTGGTGGTGGTGGTGGAGGTGGAGGTGGAGGAGGTGGTGGTGGTGGTACGGGAGGCTCCACGGGGTCAGGGGGTACCACTGCCTCGGTTGCCATGGAGGACAACACCCAGATGCTGAAGACTCAGGATGTCACGCTGTTGCCGGGCAACAACAGCATCCCCTTCACAGCTCCGGTAAGAGCATTTGAACATGCATACATGTATGTAGTCCATATCTTTGGTCGTCACAACAATTTAGTTGTTCAAGATGTCAGTGTGAGTATTAATCTTTTGTCTGGTAAATTGCCATGCTCAAGTTCTGTATCTCTGTTTCACAGTGCAGTGCTGTGTCCCTCCTTTAGATGCTTGCAAGCGACTCTAAAAGACTCTGCAGTGTTTGATCTGTCCATGGATTGCAACTAGGGCTGCACGATTATGGAAAAAATGATAATCGCGATTATTTGGATCAAAATTGAAATAATGATTATTAAATAATCACGATTATTGAACAACAATAAACAACAATAAAAAAAAATTGCCGGTCAGCATGTTCTGGTTTCAAGGACGCTTGAAGGCCGGTCACTGTTGCCACGATTAAACCCCGATTTCAATAACACGATTAAATCACGATTTTCAATTGATTGAGTAGCCCTAGTTGCGACCCGTTTTGCTTTCTAGAGTGTTTGCATCATGTAACTTAGGTCCGACTCTGTTGTAACTTTGTTCTTCCTCTCCTCTTCTGCCTGCACTCAGAGCCAGAAGGCCGGCACGTACACGCTGCGGCAGCTGAGTGCGACGGTGGGCCGTCTGCAGTTCGTGCTGCCCCACATCTACCCCACAGTTCACTACGACGTCTACTCCCAGGAGCCTCAGCTCACTATCGAACCGCTAACAGGTGAGGATCGCCCGCTAGTAGGTGAGGGTCGCCCGTTAGTAGGTGAGGGTCGCCCGCTAGTAGGTGAGGGTCGCCCGCTAGTAGGTGAGTCACCTGTCACCTGTCGGAGTCACTCTCAGTGTTGCCAAATTGGGCGGTTATCCGCTGCTTGGGATGGCCAAAAAACAAAAACAAAAAAAGACCATTTGGCGTTTTTTCCCTGCAGTTTTCTGACCATAGAAATCAATCCAATTTGTTGAAATTGGGCAAAATTTAGCACATTTTGGCGTTTTTGAGAACCTTTTTGGGCGGGATTTGATCAGACAAATATGGCAACACTGGTCACTCTCAACCTTTTATTTTGTATCTGTCCATTTCTTTTCGTCCTTTTCTTTCTTTCTTTATTTATTTCTTTCTTTCTTTCTTTCTTTCTTTCTTTCTTTCTTTCTTTCTTTCTTTCTTTCTTTCTTTCCCTCCATTCATGTGTCTTTTAGTTCCTTCTCTTTGTATGTCTGTCTGTCTCTGTATCTGTCTCTCTCTGCCCCCCGTCTCCCTGTCTCCCATGTCTCCCATTCATGAATCTCTTCCTTCACCTCTCTGTTCTTTCTCTCCATCCACTGCTCTCTGTTTGCCTATTGTTCTCTCTTCCCGTCTCTCTCTGTCCATTTCTTTTCATCATCCTCTATTTGTCCTTCTCTTTCTTTCTTTATTTTTGTCTTTCTTTCTTTCTCCCTCCCTCCATTCATGTCTTTTAGGTTCTTCTTTTTGTTTGTCTCAGTCTACCTTGACCTCTCTATTCTTTCGCTCCGTCTCTCTGTCGCCCACTCCTGTCTGTTATTGCACTTGCCCGTCTATCTCATTCAGACTGTCTGTGTGGCCTCTCCTGAAGAGAGTCTCCTCTGTGAAACAAGAAGCGCCCAATCTGTCCTTCTGTGGCTGCTCGTTATCCTTGTCTGGCCTTAAAAATAATCTGTCTAGTTCTCTTCCAATCTTTGGCTCATCTTTTCCATTGGTCTTGAATGTGTCATCATCATGCTCTCTGCAGCTGCTTTGCAGCAGTGGTTCTTAAACTGGAGCTGGGGAACCCTAGTGGGGCCATGGAGGTATACAGGTCCTGGTCATAGAATTAGAATAGCATGAAAAAGTTGATTTATTTCCATAATTCCATCAATAATGTTTAACTTTCATGGCTTGTGTAGATGCATTGCCCACATTTTGAACTATTTTATTATTACATATTTTTTGCCTTCCAGGCCCCAAAAAACGTGAATTGAGGAATTCACATTATTAGAATATTGTAATAAAATCACAATTTTCTTCAGAAAAAAAGAAAGAAATTTGATTTCACATCAAACCAGTTGGAATTTGCTACTTTCTACATATCAAGTCAATGTTCAATACTTGGTTAGGACTGTCTTTGTCTTAATCATTAGATATTCTAATTATATAGCCAGGACCTTTGTAAAGGGGTCACAGAAAGAAAGGACTGTTTCCATAAACCTTGAATATATTCTTCCATACAACCATTCAATAAATTGTTTGTAAGAGTATTCACTTTGTGTGGTTAACTACATTTATGTACTTTCCCTGTTACTTTCACATTAAGATTCAGCAATATTAAGGGTCAAAAAAGGTTTGGAATGGCATTTGAAATTCAGGATGTGGGGGGCGCACGCAAAAATATTCTCTGGTCCAAATGACTGACGTGGTGTTGTCGTCTGTGCTGGTCTCCTAGACAACCTGTTGGCCGGGCTCCCTCAGAAGGTGAAGTTCACCATAGTAACGGGACACTACGCGGTGAAGAAGGGGGATGCCTTGCAGCTTAGCAACACCGACTCCATGCCCATACTGCACAGCAACTCCTGCACGGCCAGAATTGCCTCCAGCACAGGGGGTAAGAGGACACACACACACACACACACACACACACACACACACACACACACACACACACACACACACACACACACACACACACACACACACACACACACACACACACACACACACACACACACACACACACACACACAGCTGTGTCCTATTTCTGTCCTGTTGGGTATCCACACCGAAAAAGAGCCACTGACACACATATTCAGTATTGTAGAAGTGAAACACTATCACTTAGCTATGTGACAACCCCCCCCCCCCCTTCTCGCTTTCTTTATCTCCTTATATATGCTCTTTCTTTCTTTCTTTCTTTCTTTCTTTCTTTCTTTCTTTCTTTCTTTCTTTCTTTCTTTCTTTCTTTCTTTCTTTCTTTCTTTCTTTCTTTCTTTCTTTCTTTCTTTCTTTCTTTCTTTCTTTCTCCCCCTCTCTTCCTCTGACTCTCCCCCTCTTCTTCTCCCTCCCTCTCCCTGCCTCTTCAGAGCTGGTCGGAGAGAGTGCTCTGTCCATCCATTCGAGTGAGAAGGTGACGAGTATCTCCCTGCCCCCCACGCCGCCCTACCACACGCTTGAGTTCCAGCTGGACGTTCTGTGCCACATCCCCGCCTCCCCCTCCCGGCCCGACACCGAGCGCCTCACCAACGGCGAGGTCCGCCACCGGCCCAAGAGCCGCACGCGCTACAACAGCGGAGTGGCCGTCGTCGACCAGAAGGTTAGCGCCCAATTCCACTTCTTGGTTCTGTTTTTTGTTTTCCTCCCCTTTTTTTAGGTATTTCTCTGGGGCTTTATCACTTTATATTACATAGCATTATATTACATTACGTTACATGCAGCGAACGCTTTTGTCCAAAGCGACTTACAATGAGGACATACTGTAAATAGCAAGTACAGACTGTGCAGGCAATCAGAGTAGAGTAGAGTATCGTTTATTGATCCCAGGGGGAAATTAAGGTGTCAAGTAGCATACACACATAAATAAAGGCATTGCCCACAAGACATAACACACATATTTACACATAAAATAATCATATATAGCTCACTGTTGCATACATTTTGCCAAGGCATCTCTCTCTCTCACACACACACACAATAAATAAGTACAGCAATAAATAAGAAGTGCAGCACAAAACAAGTGCGGAAATTAACACATTTTGTGGGCCCTCCTGAATATAAAGTGTGGTGGAGGGAGCGGACATCCAAGAGCACAACTTCTCGAGTATGCAAGCAGGACAGGAGAGTCAGAGAGTGTGACAGGAACTGTTTAGGCGAGAGAGACAGCATCTCCTCTTTTAAGCATGGTGGCGGGAGCATCATAATATGGGGTGGCCTTGGTGTCTCAGGCCCTTGTAAGTTAGCTATTATCAGTGGAACAATGAACTCACAAGTTTATTGAGACATTTTACAGAATATTGTGAGGTTGTCTGTCACACAATTGAAGCGCACAAAAGGATGGGTGCTGAAGCAGGACAATAGCCCATAGTTAAGAAGCAAATTGATTTAGGAATGGCCTCATAACAATAAAATACATTCTCTGGAATAGCCCAGTCAAGGCCCTGACATAAACCCAATTGAGATTATATGGCATGACCTCAAGAAAGATATTCACTCCAGACATGTCAGAAACCTTGCTGAAGAGGGGCAGTTTTGTAAAGAAGAGGGAGCCGAGACTCATCCTGGTTGTTTTGCCCATCTGATCTTCCCGTAATACAGTTTTGTGGAACTGTGCATCACAGTGTTTTGGTTCAATACAATATTGTTTACAGCCCTAGTATGTGTATTGGTGTATGCGTGTGTGTGCTAGCCTAATGTGCAACTTTGTCTATTGGCAGGTGTCTATAGACTGCCCCTGGTCTATATACTCCACTCTCATCTCCCTCACCTTCCACATCCCCTTCAAAGCGAAACACTCCCTACTGTCAGCCGGGAAGAGGTAACGTAGTATATATTACATTATCATACAGTAACATGCATAACATGCATTTTATTTAATAATTTAATATACTATAACATTTAGTTAGTATTGTATTGCTATTGATTGTTATTATTATCATTGACACATACTGTACAGTACATATACACAGGATATGCACTGATTATTAATCTGTTAATCCATTACAGGAGCATGCCATTTCACACGACATCCTCCTGTAATTTCTGGACTGTTAGCAGTGTTGCCAGATGTGTCTGATCAAATCCCTCCCAAAAGGTTCTCAAAAAACACCAAAATGTGTCACAGGGTTCAAAACATTAGGGAAAAAGTAGTGGCTTATGGGCCCATAATTGCAGCATTTTATTGACTTTCCATCTACAAATAACCTATTAGAAGAATGACGCTTGTGACATATGGGGTTCTTCTTGCAGGAGGAGAGAAGTGCCGCACACTCTCGAGTTGTATACACAAGTTTTTAACGTGACAACGTTTCGGCCTGTCGGCCTTCCTCAGTTCACGAAAGGCGACAGGCCGAAATGTTGTCACATTAGAAACGTGTTTATACAACTCGAGAGTGTGCGGCACTTCTCTCCTCCTGCAAGTGTTCTACTGGTTGCCAGCACCTCTTTTTCTGGTGTGCGTTTTGCACCTCCACTCATCAATATTGGGTTCTTCTCCCGACAGGAAGTACATTCAGGTGTGTCTGCAGAATGTGACCGACTCCAGCTTCCGACTGATGGAGCCCACTGTCACACAGCGGCAACAGAACTCATCACTGGAGCTCCATTCACTCAATAACAAGGCCCAGCAAGTGAGTTCACGCATGTATGCGCGCGTGCACACACACACACACACTTCTTGGTGATAAACGACAGCCATTTGTTACATTGGGAAAAAGATATTAAAAAACGTACATGACTGTACAAATCGTATAAAATCTTATACCGTATAAGGGTCACTTTTATATATTGTGTGCCAATGTCATACAAGTAAGCACTGATACAGCACACACTCCATGTACAATGTTAATTTCTTGCATTGCATGGAATGTGTGTGCCTTACTAGGATATGAGGAGAATGACTTCTGGGGTTTAACCCATTGATGCCTGATATTGTGTTGTGCAACATGGGCCCTGGCGCCTGGAGCTGCATTACACAACATTCAGAGTCATGAGATTTGAAACAACGTTATTAAAAATCTCTGTTTGTTTGAGATGAATGAACACATCCTAATGAAAGATGAGGGTTTAAGCGTTTAAATGCAACTTAGTGCATATTTTTATGTGATTCAGAAGCTGAGATATTTAGGTTTTTATAGGCTGAGGGCAGCTTTTCTTAAAAAGGGCTCAGGCATTCAGCGCCCTTTTTTGCAGGTGCCTTAGGCGTCAATGGGTTAAAACCAACCTCTGTAGTATTCACGCCACTTTCATTGCTTCACTTGTTCTCACGTCGCAGCCATCTCCATCGGTTTTAAATTTGCCTGCCTAGGGTTGATTATTGGAAAAACAAACTGAAAGCTAGTTAATAATTTTCTTTCAGGAACCAATAGCTTTTTGTTCGTTACTCAAATCAGTTCATGTTGCACTTGGTTATGGGATAAAACCCCTGCAATTTGGAAACGGTCCTTTTGGGTCATTGGACAGCGTTGATCTGCCTCTGTCCAGCAGGTTTTGCTCAAAGATGTTACCATAGCTAGGGATGTCAAGTCAGGTCAAGCAGATATATTTGTTCACAAGGGGGAAATTAGTTGTAGCCGGTATTTAGAAGACATGCGCGCGCACGCACACACACACACACACACACACACACACACACACACACACACACACACACACACACACACACACACACACACACACACACACACACACACACACACACACACACACACACACCAGCCAATAAAAAACAACATAATAATAATGATGAGGACATAGGTTATCACAGTGCATATATGTAAGACCCCAATCATTTCACATAATCATCAGGGATGGGGTTAATTAGACAGACGGGCAATGCCTTCCTCACTTGGAAGAGTTGGCCTTTATTTGTCCTCCACCTGGCCAGCTGGTGTGATATGCACTCAACCACTTCTTATTGCATGATGTAGTCTCTCCTCTCCTCTCCTCTCCTCTCCTCTCCTCTCCTCTCCTCTCCTCTCCTCTCCTCTCTCACCCTTTGTCAATGACAATACATGCTTACACTACGCTGTGGTGTAAAGCTCTAAACATAATCACCCTTTGTCAATGATGATAAATGTTTGTGTTTTGCCCCTGGCACAGCTGGTGTACAGTAAGCAGAGCGCGTTCCTGCTGTGGGAGGCCAAGTGGGTGTCGGAGCCGCCCGCCTGTCTCCAGTTCAGCTTCTCCGCCAGTTTCGCCCCCGCCGAGCCGGCAGACGCAGAGTTCAAGCCCTACTGCTACGACTTCCAGCTGGAGAGGGTGTCTGTGAGTCCTCAACCCTCCTCTATGACCTATTTCAGCACACCATGCAATAAGTGGTGCAGTCATTAGTTTAAGTAGGCGCAGTGAACTTTTTTTGCACCATGCTCTTGACTTCAAAATGTTTTTTTGTGGTTAATATTCATTAAAAGTGTGTGGTTTATTGTTCCATTAGTGCACCAAATGTTTGAGGTTCTGCAGGCGATTATTAGTTTTCAACTCTTACTTACTGAAGGCTGCCAAATATGAAATATGATTTTAATTCAGCCCAAATATTCATAGTCATGCTGCAGTTTTGCTTGCAGTGTGCATGTTAGTGTTATTGTGTCAATTTTATACTTTTCTTTGCTTTTATTGAACTTTTTTCCCATGATGTTCCTCAAATATTCATTGTCACAAAGCTTATCGTATGTGCTGTATCGTATAGTATCATATGTAGACTTAATACTCAAATTGGGTTTTATTTTTGACATCTGCCCATGATGTTCTTCTATTCTTCAGACTTTTTTACTGCTTGAGCCCTGAGATGCTTAATTTATGATGCTTCAGATGTTTTTATTGATGGCTTTTTGACTCCGCAATGTTCTTGTCTTCTCCAGACTCTATACTGCTTGAGGGCGGAGATCCGGCCGGCGGATGGCGAGCAGCAGTGTCGCATGGGGACCCTCTGTGGCCTCGAGGTGTCCATCACGCGCCTGACCGAGCCCAGCGAGGCCGAACGCGACGAGGAGGAACAGACCACGGAGATCGAAGGACTGCGCACCACCAAGCTCATGTATGAGGGTACGTACGTGTGTGAGACTTTATTTTTTTTAAATGTTTTTTAGGGGCTTTTATGCCTTTTATTTTGACAGGACAGTGTGAGATGGAGACAGGAAGCGAGTGGGACAGAGAGATGGGGAGGATCGGGAAATGACCCCGGACTGACTCAAACCGGGGTCCCCGTGGGCATGCAAGCCCAAATGTGGGGGGCTTAGCGCGCTACGTGTGTGAGACTTCATTTCACTTTTCCCTCAGCAAGATGGGGTCACCAAGCACACATTTGAGCTGACTCTAAATTAACACCAGCAAACCAGCCAAATGCTTGACCACTTTCAGTTTGGCTGGTGGAAAAGACCAACTCACTAGCCACTTTGACCCATTAGTGAATGTGTGTTTGGCTAGTAAGATCAACATCTACTAGCCATTTTGGCTGGTGATGAAAAGCGTTAATTTAGAGCCCAGCATGTGAGGATAGGTGTCCAAATCTCTGATTTCACAATAATAGAGTCAACCAAGCTTATGTATTAGGGTATGTGTCCGACAGAGTAGGGCCACCAAGCTCATGTATGAGGTTACGTGTCCAAGTCTGTCCCTCACTTAGGAAGTGCCACACGTGTGTCCAAGTTTGTGGTTTATTAGAATAGAACAATCATGCTCATGTGGTAGGATGGGTATGCAAGTCTGTATTTCACTAGAATAGGACGTTAGAGCTCATGTTTGTGTGTGTGTGTGTGCAAGTCTATATGCAAGAAAATGGCCATGAATGGGCTCATACTGCATATAACGATGCGTTTAGACCACTAAGCATATTTCAGATGGGGCATAGTAACTCTAGGCTTTTTTGGAGAGAGTTAGGATTAATCTTCTGCTGGAATATGCTTTCATGGATCAAGAAGTGGCTCATTGTTTTTTTTTTTTTAAATATATGTTTAGGGGCTTTTATGCCTTTATTTGATAGGACTGTCTGAGACGGTGACAGGAAGCGAGTGGGACAGAGAGACGGGGTGGGATCGGGAAATTACCCCGGCTGGACTCGAGCCGGGGTCCCCGTGGGCATGCAAGCCCAAATATGGGGGGGCTTACGGCGCTACGCCACAGCGCCCTCGGGCCCCTGAGGCTCATTGTTTTTCCCTTGCGTGTCTGGTGTTGTAGTGGTGGACAACAGCAGCAACTGGGCGGTGTGCGGTAAGAGCTCGGGCGTGGTGTCGATGCCCGTGGCGGCCAGTGCCACTCACCGGGTGCAGATGGAGGTGATGCCCCTCTTCGCCGGGCACCTGCCCTTCCCCAGCGTCAAGCTGCTCAAGTACCTGCCACACAACGCCACCCCTGCCATCCAGCCAGACACAGGTGGGCAAGCGCTATGTTATGCTATGTTGCATGACAGTACAGTACACTACATGACATTGTATCACATTACATATCCAGCTGGACACAGGTGGGCAAGCGTTATGTTATGCTATGTTGCATGACAGTACACTACATGGCATTGCATCACATTACACATCCAGCCAGACACAGGTGGGCAAGCGCTATGTTATGCTATGTTGCATGACAGTACACTACATTGCATTGCATTACATTGCATCACATTACACATCCAGCTGGACACAGGTGGGCAAGCATTGTTATGTTTTGTTATGTGATGTGATGTGATGCTATATGTTGTGCTGTATGTTATGTTTTATGTGTGTTGTGTTGTGCTGTACACTATAAGGGTGTCACTATAACCGGTATACCGGTAAACTGCAGTAACAGTATAATGCTGACAAAAATAATTACTGATTGAAATAAAAAAATATATACTGTACCGCACCAGATAGCTGCACCGTACACAGTCACACTGTTGGCCTTTCCAACTTCTCATCAAAGTCTGCTGATGTTGCCACGGAGACGCATGATTTTTTTAAATGGTTTTGTTGACCGGTACTTTTAAATATGTATGATTTCATACCGTGACACCCCTTGTACACTACACTACTCTACACAACTCTACACTATACTATACTACACTACATTACAATGCATTACATTACACTAAACTGCTGCAGGTGGGAAGGCATTACAGTACACACATTACACACAACGCCACCCATTCCATTCAGCCAGATACAGGTGGGCAAGAGTTGCATTATGTTGTGTTGTTACATTAAACTTAACTAATACAGGCATTGCATCACACTACATTACACACAATGCTAGCTACTCTTGCCATCCAGACACACATAGACAAGCATTACACTGCATTGCCTGAAATTACATTGCACATTATATTCCACTTGACTGACACAGGTAGGCAAGCATTGCATTGCATTGCATTGCATTGGATTACATTACTCTACATTACACACAGTGCCACCCCTGCCATCCAACCAGACACTGGTGGGTAAGCAAGCACTACATTACATTTTATGACATCTCATTATATTGTGGTTGAAGATTCTCATTGATCCAGGTCATCTTGTTCAAAAGATCCACAATCACAATACATTGACAGGACAGTGTCTTGAGTTTGTCTTTCTTCAAGGTCAGTAGAGTGTTTGTCTTGCGTTTGGAATTACTCCCCCTTCAATGTTTAACCTTTACTTGAATACTCAATTTATTTAAATGAATACTACTAATTCGTTCAATAAGTAACATTCAACTTATGTTTGAAGTTAGTAGGTTGAAGTAAAGAATGTTTTTGAAAACTTTGACTGCCATGTGTTGGAGTAATGGTGCATTCCTGACTGGTGGGAACTAGGATGTATCAGATATCCTACTACTTCCTAAGTTAATGTCAAACACAGCACCTTATTGCGTAATGTTGCACACAGTCAGTACCACAGAAAAACTGCTTGGACTGACAATAGCCAAGCTGTACTGTTTTGAGATAACTTAAACCATCATCATCATCATCATGCAAGTCAGTCTCATCATTATTCCAATCAAAACTTTGTGAGTGCATCAATTACGGGATTATTATTGTTTGCCCAAGAGCATTCTTCTTTGAAAAAAAGAAAGCATGCGTCATCCCGTTCGGCAGATGTTTGTTAGTGTACCGTATTTCTGCCTCCCAAGTGACAGACAGGCAGGCAGGCAGACCGGCAGACGACAGGCAGACGGACACAGACACACACACGCGCACACAGACACACGCGCGCGCACACAGACACGCGCGCGCACACAGACACACATGCGCGCACACAGACACACATGCGCGCACACAGACAGACACACACGCGCGCACACAGACACAGACGCACATGCACACAGACACGCGCGCACACAGACACGCGCGCACACAGACACGCGCGCACACAGACACGCGCGCACACAGACACGCGCGCGCACACACAGACGCGCGCGCACACACAGACACGCGCACAGACGCGCACGCACAGACACACACACACGCAAACAGACACGCGCGCGCAAACAGTGCGCACACACAGACACACGCGCGCACACAGACGCACACGCGCGCACACAGACGCACGCGCTCGCACACGCGCGCACACGGACACACGCGCGCGCACACAGACACACGCGCGCACACGGACACGCGCGCACACGGACACGCGCGCACACAGACACACACACGCGCGCACACAGACACACACACGCGCGCGCACAGACACACACACGCGCACGCACAGACGCACACGCACGCACACGTACGCACACAGACACGCGCGCACACAGACACGCGCGCGCACACAGACACGCGCGCACACGGACACGCACGCATGCACAGACGCACCCGCACACACACAGACACACGCGCGCACACACAGACACACGCGCGCACACAGACGCACACGCGCGCACACAGACGCACACGCACGCACACAGACGCACACGCACGCACACAGACGCACACGCACGCACACAGACGCACACGCACACACACAGACTCACACACACAGACGCACACGTACGCACACAGACACGCACGTACACAGACACATGCACTGCATCCTTGGCGTTGCTGCTCTGCTCTCTGGTTACTGATGGAGATGAGATTGATTATTATAATAATACTTCATGGCTAATGCGCTTCCATCAGACGCATCGCCACAGTGCCCGTCCCATTTGTACCCCTCAAGATGAGAAATACCCCCGACCTGGAAATCTCTCAAGGCTGCGAGTTCCATTCCACAGGCGCACGCACGCACGCACGCATTGATGAAGAGAAGTTAATTTCCTCAGTGCTCTCTCACACGAGACCTGGATTGATTGATGGCATTCTCCCTTGCTGTCATACTTCATTGTTTGTGTTGCTTTTTTATCTCTGCTCCACATGTTCTCATGTACTCATGTCCTGCATATTCTGCATCATCATCATCATCATCATCATCATCATGATCACACCAACGTGGTCTTTTTGCAACATGTAGCGACCCCGATATGTACTGCACATGTGGTCCTTCTTGCTCATCCTCTCACTCGTTCATCATACATTGTCTTATTATCTAGCCATCGTTTAGTTTACGCAACATGACCAATGAAGTTCTCATATTTCCCCGGTTAGCAGAGGGTTAGCAACATTAGTTTATTATCGTCATGTTTTGTCTAGCAAACACATCTATGTGGTTGTGCTGTATCTTTTGTTGATGCGGAAGGAATACGGGGACACACGGATGTCTGTGGATAACATTCGTGTCTCCCATTTCGTATTTTCATATTCGTATTTTTCTTTACAAACCGAATGCTGTGAAAAAGCTAATCGGCCGCAAACAACGTGACATCACTCACTTGCGAACTCTAGTGTTTTCAGTATTAGCATTATTTATTATATGGCTGACAATTTCTGGTAAAATGTGATTGATTTGGAGGAACATGTTGAACTGCTACTCACATATTGTATAGTGCAGTACATTTAGCTGATAGGTTTATTGAATGGATGACTGGTTAAGTGGAAAGACGCTGAAGAAGGATTAGGCCGAAATATCAGCCTCAGCCTGTGCCTCATGCTAACACTCAAATGAAACGACAGCAATTGCAGTCCAGAGAGCAGCATTTTCTAATTAAGCGGACATGCATGTCATGATAACACTCCTAACCTTAACTTCCTCTCTATACTTATTTCCAAGTAGACAGCTGCCTGGAGAACGACAACCTATCGCTGCTGGACAAGGGCCTGGAGGACGGGGCGGACACGGCCAGCCTGCGCAGCCGAGGCAGCATCCACTCGCTGGGCAGCGGGGACCAGCCGCAGCCCCCGGCCTCGCGCGGCCTTCCCATGCCCCGCCTGGAGCCCTTTGGCCCCGGACAGGTGTTCAACAGCAGCCAGGGCAGCCAGGTGCTGGTGCTGCCAGCCACCGATGATCACATCCTGGAGGTCAACGCCACATGACCCCCATAACCTTCACCTTGACCCCTGTACTGCTCCAGAGCTTTTGCCCCAGCCCCAACACCCGCCTACCCACAATGCCCCATGGTCCAGACAGGTGCTGGTGCTGCTGGCCACCGACAACCACATCCTGGAGGTCAACGCCACATGACCCCAATGACCTTGACCTTGACTTCTTCAAACTGTTCCAGACCTTTGACCCCAGCCCCAACACCCAGCCCACCCAATGCCCATGGTCCATGTTCTTTCTGTCTTTCTACAGCCCCTGTTCTGGATCTCTCTAACTTTCTCCCGCCACCACAGCTCTACAACTTCCCAACTCCCCTCCCTACCTCCCCTGTTTCTTCCCCGGAGGACTATGTGTTCCACACTATAGACGTGTGCATTAATGTCTATGTTCCATGCCTCCTATCCATTGGCGGAACAATTGCACATAGGGCCCTAGAGCAAGACACTAATGGGGCCCTCCATGTGGCCTACCATGGTTACAATCTGGCCCCCCACCACCAATACAGGAGGACCCTGGGCCCAGGGGCAAATGCCCTGCTTGCCTCCCGTATATCTCCGCCCCTGCTCCTATCCTCTGTTCCTGTTTATGGGAATTACTGATGAGGGGATGGAGGTCAAAGGTCGTGTACCCTGCACTTCCCATGTCTCACTCACTTCCCCTGCTCTGTGTTCCATAGGACTGGCAGGTTGGGTTGGTGGTCATATCCTGCCCCTCTCCCAGACTAAAAAAAAAAGACATAAAAAGGACAAACCGAACAGAAAACGACAGAACACTGGTTTGAACATTTGTTGTTGGGTCAGAACCTGAGAATTTACCTAACTGTCTCTCTCTTCTATTGAAGTCCTCTCACTGAGACAAACATTTCAGATTAAGCTCTTTATCCTCTGTCTTGCTCTCTGGTGGACAAACTCTCTCTCGTCTTCAATACTGAGCATAGCAAATGGATTAAGTATCTGAGATGCTTGAATCTACTGTTCTCTGCGAGCTATGAAATTCATTTTCTCTTGGTTTGGTCCTGACTCACTGTTGCGTCCTGTAATCCCACCATCACCCTTCTGCTACAAATGGGAACAGACACACACACACACACACACACACACACACACACACACACACACACACACACACACACACACACACACACACACGGACACACACGGACACACGGACACACACACACACACACACACACGGACACACACACACACACACGGACAGACTCAGTCAGAGAACATTCAGGGAGGGCCGGTGATGGGATGGGACGATTTCGCTCAGTTTTGTGCTTGCAACTGCTTTGGATGCTGCTTTAGACATCCCTTCATCCATTTTCGCAAGTGTGACTTCTGACCCCCACCATCGAAAAATGGAAGGAGGAGAAGAGAGGAAATGGGGGAGAGGTAAAAAAAAAGGACAAAGGACAGAAAATGGAAGAGCAGCGGAGAAATCCGAATAATTCAGTCCTGCTGATATTGTCGTGTTGAGTGCCACTGTTTAGTTTGTGTTGCTGCTCTGTCGTGCTTCAGTGTTGCTGTGTTAACTATGGGTGTGTATGTGTGTGTGTGTGTGTGTGTGCGCGCGTGTGCGGGTGTGTGGGTGTATGTGTATGTATCTGTGTGTGTGTGTGTCTATGTGTGAGTGTGGGAAAGAGACTCCCGCACTCACACACAGTCACCGCAACTGACTGCTTTCTCTTCTGTCAGCCATAGTGCCATCTTCAGGCCTCTGTATATATTGTTAATAACATATATATTATTTAAGGAGAAATCACTGTATAGGCTGCACCAAAAAAAATCAACTATACAGTTTCAAAAAGCAGGACATTAACAAAAAAGAAATATCCTACTCTTTTTTTGTTCATGTCTGTGCCCTGGGTGTAAGAGTCACATAATCTTAAGTACTCAAAAGAAAAAAAATGGAAAAACTCTGTCCAGCCTTTTTTTTTTGTCGTTGTTGTTGATGTTTTTTTTTCTTGAAAGATTATGTTTGCCTTATTATTTTTGTTTCAAATGTTTGCTCTTGTTCAGGATTATGGAGCACTTTTCTTGGGAAGCTTGGGGTGTGTGCAGTACAGACTCAGGCATTTGCAAAACGCTCGCCCCCCCCCATAACCACACTCCCACACTCCGTGGCATATATGCCATCAGCATCAGTCGTTCTGTTGTGGATGTACCGGATGAATACAGTATGGAATACTGTAGGTAGCATCCACATGGTAACAACGTCTGCGTGTGTTGTGGGGGGGGCGGGGGGGCGGGGCGCGATAGAGCAGGCATTGTTGCCGTGGTAACTCAGCTAGGTGACACAAACACGTTTCAGTGTTTTGACTGATTTTTTTTTTTTTCCGGAAGGGTGTTGAGGATAGTCTTTTCAAAAGTGTGATTGGGTGTATGTGTATGTTTGTGTGCTTGTATGCCTGTGACTGATACTAACTTATGGTGACTTGATGCTGCCCCTAGCCTACTGTACGCACTGAGGTGTTGGTTACGGACCACACACAGTAGCCAATGGTTTGATGCCAGTTATGGATATTATCACAGAGAAAACACAGTTGTCACTAACTGTAACCGCAGTCATCATGGTGACCTATGAGAGGCTGTTTTAAGGCCTGAGGCTGAGCGTGATTGGCTTAACCCCCCCACCCCCATTCTATCGCAGGCCTGTAATTCGACAGTCTGTGAAACACACAAGTCCTATTACTGTGATCAGGCGGTTTCACTGCCCCACTGAAAACCATTACTGAAGAGTTTACCACATTGCAAAAAAAACCTGTCAGTCAAGGTCAGGGGAGTTCCCTTTCAGTAGGCTTTTGTCATCTTGAGTCCATAAGCCTCGAGCCACTGAATTGGAAGACACGCGTCTCAATTTCTTTTTAAAGACAAAATGACATGTATGTCACGAATGAAGAGGTATTATTAATGGTTCCAGTTCAGGCTGCTGAAGTGTCATGAAGGGGTTGTTGACCTCCTCGCAGAACAGGTTTGATGTGCAGCGCCACAAGGGGTTGTTATAATCGTTATCCTATGATAAAAAAAAAAAATCTTTAAAATGACAAGACTTTGTGGATGAACACTGTATAGAAGAGGGGTGTCTGTGGTGGAAAAGGCTCTGACCTTCCCCACACCCGCAGAGGAGGTGGAAATTATGGGTAAAAGTCAAACTAGTTCCTCAGGTCCTAGTTGCTTGTGGCCTCGGTGCTCTCTCGCTCTCTCACGCAGTGTGCAGATCCTTTCCTGTTCCTACCTGCTGTCTACCTAGTCAGAGCAAGTTTGTGGGGTGGGGGAGCGTTTCCCCCAATCTCCATTCAACATGCTGATTTAAAAATGACATGACAACCTTTTGATTTGTGTTTTTGCGAGGTAATTGATAAAACTTTCATCATCGAAGATGACGTAGAGCCCTGTGGTACAAGGCCACAAGGACGCGAGCGACTAGTTTGACTAGCACCCATACACATGCACTATAATCATGGTGGACTCGGATGCAGATGTCTACCGTACAGAGATGTATAAAGTAGAATTAGAAGTGCTGTCACTTATGTAATTGCAACACTATTAGTATGATATTACATGATGGTTGTAACTGTGGAACGCCATACTTCTTGTGCTGTAATTACACCCATAACAGTACTTCAACTTTGTATTTATATATCTCTGCATACAGTAGTGAAGGAATGTCTTATCAAAGACAAAAAAAACACAAAACAGAAGTTGCTGTTTTGGCTTTGTGTACATGTAGTAAGCATATCTTGACAGTAAGGCACTTTTTAAAAAAAAATGTGTTGGAAGTGTGTCTGTGATCGATCTGAGAAGCCGGTGGGTGATTAGCCTAACGTCAAGAAGACTGCTCTTGCCTGTGCTTGTTGCTCTGTGCTCCATATTATGCATCCAATTCTACCATCTATTTATTTCTGAAAATGATCTTTTTTGTTTTCCATTTGTCTTTTTTTAAGGCTGTAGGTAATGTAAGTACTCAGCTGTAAGAGGCTAGGTGGGAAATCAAAGCCTTCACACTAAAACAGAACCTCTGCTTTAGTCATGTGATTCTGCGGGGGGTTCAAATGACAAGTTTTCACTTTTTTGGTTTGTACATTACTCCCATTAGCATCCAGCACCACAGATTGTATTTAGAGTAATTATTTAAATGAAAAAAGAAAGAATATGTACGCATTACACAATTGAAAATATACTTATGTTTTAAAATGATGAACCGTGTGGCTGTTGTTTTGTTTTCACTACTTGGTTGACCAAAGGCCATGAAGAAAAATACACTCATCTTGTCTCCCAAGCTGATCTGTTGTGAATGCTTTTCATGCAAGTTTTTGTGTCTAAGGACATTTCACTGTGAACTGTGAGAGGACCTGAATAAAAAAAATCAATTTATTTTCCAGCAGTTAACATATTATATCTAAATGGCATGCACTCATTACGAACAGAACCAGAACCATTCATTATCTGATAGAAAAAGACAAATAATACAATACAATGTGTGTTGTGCACTGTTGCACTACTGTAAGCATATTGAGGGATCTCTTTTCCAATGCAAGTTTATGTTCGTTGTCATACAGCAAACCAATCTAGTGTGTAAATAAGTTTAGACATTGCATAAAAAATGCTTGATGCAGTCCAAAGTGCGTTTAGTCTTAGAAATGTTGGTGTTTGTTGTTTGATGAGAAAACATCTGTGAAACACAATCAACTGAAGATTTTATTTTGATACGCGAGAGATGTGAGCGGAAATGCGGGGTATTTCCGGGAACTGAAATTTTGGCAGATATTTGTTATGATGTAATTAGCTAGCGCAGGTTGTCCGCGAACAGCAATGAAAGATGAAAACGACAGCTACAGTAATGAATTGCGTTGCTGTTTTAATGAGTTCTCTTGAATCCGAGCAACGTTTTCCACGGTGCAAATATTGATATGTGATGTTTGTTACATGTAACCACACCGCCAGCTCGCTGGTTGTAGCCAGCTAGCTAGCTTGAACTGGATGTGGTGTGCCTAACCCTAACGTCAGTGATATTGTTTTTGCTGTTACCGTTCCCCCTACCTGTGAATCATGGAAGGAACGCTTTACAAGTGGACTAATTATATGACGGGTAAGTTATCGGCATTTTGATGTTGCCGAAAGACCAATGAAGAAGTGACGCAAGCTAACAGGGATGTTATCTAGATTCTATTAAGCGTTAGCTATGTTGGTATGTCAGAAGCAGCTAAGTGGCTTCAAGCTAGCAAGTTGTTATTACAATGTGATTTTCTTCGAAAACAAATACCCGGAAGTTGCATACCCCGTAATTATTGATCATAGTGCTTTAACACCGCTGTGTAGCTCACTTTTTTGATCGCAGTCGATGCTTCAACATCGTTATGGCTAACTCTGAGTACATTTCACCTGACCACTTCTAATATTATCTACCCTACCCCCATAGAGAGTTCCCCCAGATACTGACAACATTAAGTAGCTTACGTTCCCTTATCCTCAGAAGAATGCAGATCAAGGCTGTTGGTATTGCTTTCAGAATAATAAAACTGAAAACTCTTAACAGGATGGCAACCACGCTGGTTTGTTTTGGACAACGGAATCCTCTCTTATTATGACTCCCAAGATGATGTTTGTAAGGGGAGTAAAGGAAGCATTAAGATGTCCGTCTGTGAAATCAAAGGTAACTCAGTTTGTCTCATTCCCAATGTAAACGTGATACATATTGATAATGGCACACATTGACAGCACATTGAGAAAATTAACTGTGCGTGTTTATTTCCATGATGATCTGTGCATTTGCATGTTCTATGATGTTTTGCTGTAAGTAAACAAATGTGTGTGTGTCAATTTGTCCCAACAGTTCACCCAACTGACAATACCCGACTGGAGCTGATCATTCCAGGAGAGCAACATTTTTATGTAAAAGCTGTGAATGCGGCCGAGAGGCAGAAATGGCTGGTCGGCCTCGGAAGTTCTAAAGCTGGTCTTATTGACACCCGAACCAAAAAGGAGAAAGGTACAGGCACCCAACTTCTTAGTTTAACAGTGCTGATCTGACACCACCGAAGGCTGTTTGGAAATGATTAAACATTGAGGCCATGCATGAGGGATGGAGGAGTGTCCCCCAGGACTCGAACCCAGGCCTTCTCGGGTACCGAATTGGGGTGACCACTTCACCAATGGGGCAAGCAAATTGCCAGACAATCAGTGCGCATCCCCAACTGTAGGCTAGTGCATGGTCTCTCCATCATACCCTGGTCTCTCCATCTGAATTAAATAATTAAATGGTTTATTTATACATGCGTATCTGTTGTCCCCTGTTCAGAACTGACAGAGACCACTGAGTCCTTGAAGACCAAGATGTCAGAGTTGAGGCTCTACTGTGACTTGCTGATGCAGCAGGTCCATACCATTCAGGAGTCGGTGGTCAAAGAAGAACAAGAACAAGAGGAAGAGGAAGAGCAACAGGAAGAGGAAAACCAACCCCAAACCCAGTCCAACACTGAGGTGACCATAACACCTGCCAGAATGAGCACAATGACAACTTTTCATATTCACTCCCTAAAACAAGCACACTAATACAAAGACATAGCTTTGAAAAATGTGTGTATTAAAACAAAATCATATTAAGGCTAGGCTATAGACATTCTCTCATTTACAGTAAGCCTATTCACTTCTAATTATATGTGACAGTTTGTGACTGAATATGTGCTTATCTAGGAGCCGCTGTTTGAAATAGGTTTTGAAAGCTTTGCATTTAGGACATTCGTATTTTCAAGTGAGAACTTCTGGATATGAATTTCATTAATCTAGCTTTACCTATGAAAATATGAGTATCATATTAATGTAAATTCTTATTAGGGACTCATGAACAAAAGCGGGAATTTGAGTTTTTGAAGCTAATAGGGCCAGCCCTTTTACACATTTCAGTAGTTTATATATCCAAACATGTGCAGGTCATTTGAAAATATCTCACTGACCCCTGACAACTGACTACCAGAGCTTGACATTGGCACCTGCCAACGCTGCCAAATGCTGTCAACTTGGCTGTGGCTAGTAACAATTTGAGTCTCTTTGAGTCCACTTTGACCGGTAACTTTGATGTGAGAAATCTCAATAGCTGCATCAATTATTTGTATTGAGATTCAAGAATCTTCTAAAGAAAAAATCTGACTACAAAACTCTGGTTAGCAGAAAGACTAAACGGCTAGTGAACGGCTCAGTGAAACCACTAGCCACAGTGGCCGGTGAACAAAAAAGTTAACGTCAAGCCCTACTGACTACCCCATTGTTACGAAAAGAGAAAAAAATGGATAAAATAATCTGGACAAGGTCAAGTACAATACAGCTTTATGACTTTGTATTTTACAAAAATCTCTCTATTTATACATGTTTTATCTTCCCTTTTTTTATTAGACCATGAATGAAGCCTCGTCACTATTGAGTGCGACGTGCAACACGTTTATCAAGACACTGGAGGACTGTATGAAGATTGCCAACTCCAAGTTCAAATCTGACCTGCTGCAGCCACCGCCGCCTGACCCCCTCATGTCCCCCGTGTCTCCGTCCCCCATGCAGATGGCCCGGGTATGCCTGCCTACATCTCCACCATCGCGTCAATCGTGCTCCAGGGCTGCTCGATTATGAGGAAAATCACTATTACATTACATTACATTGCATTTGGCAGACGCTTTATAACCAAACCGACTTTCAAAAGAGGACAATATTACGATTATTTCTGTCAATATTGATATCACGATTTTTTTTAGACAATATTTTTTTAAGACAAACAATTGTGCCAAACAATTCACAATCTTCCCTCCCTTCAGCAATGTGAGTGGAGGGCCATAGAGAAACACACAGTGGTGTTGTGCATTGGTGTTGAGTAGCAAGTCTGCTCTGTGCTTGCAATGGCTCAAGTGGAGGGGAATGTATTTGCGCTTAGAGCAGACTACTTCTTGTCAGTATAGTCCAATGACAAAATTATTGTTTCAACTCGATTTCAGTAGTTCTTTTCTTAATTTCCAGATGAAGCGATCGATTAGCCATCCAGGAACCTACAGCTTTGAGAGGTACAGTATATCGTCTGCCTGCCGTCACACCACCACATCACATCGCTTGTGTATTTGCACACACACATACAAAATCTCCATGCAGTTTCACAAACCAATACTCCATACAGTTGTTGTGCTTTTGTGCAGGAAAAATTCACAAAGTTGCAGACAAAACGCACACACACGCACGCACGCACACACGCACACACACACACACACACACACACGCACACACACCTTTCATATGGCTTTTGTATTTACAGATACTGGCAACCTTCAGAAAGTTGCAAACAACATGCACACACACACACACACACACACACACACACACACACACGCCCTCCACATTGTCGCTGTTGCTCCAATACTGTGTCTGAATGAGTCCGTCCTTTCTGTCTGTCTGTCTGCTTTCCTCCTCAAGGTCAAGCCACTTGGCAAAGGACGGTCTCCCTCCACTGCCACTCGCGCCCTCCCAGAGGCCGCCGTCGCAGAGACGCACGCGCACATGCTCCGACACGGACGCACCCAGCGACAGCTGCACAGAGGAGACAGACAGTGAGTCACCTCCTGCCGGCCAAAAGCAGGCCCAAATCTATCTAACCATGCAACCCCCCCCACCCCCTTCTCTTCCCCTCTCAGACCCTTTTAATAGACAAGAGCTGACATGGGAAGCTAGTGTCACAGTGTTATTATATGAAAATGTGTATGGAGATTTGTCTATAATGCATCACAGCAGTTGGGGTTTGCTATGGCTTTGGGTAGAGGCGTATCATTCACATCTATGTTCTGCTTTGAACATTGTGAAGTTGAAACACAAAGCTTTAAATGTGTTTTCATGAGGAGATATGGGGTTTAGACTTGTGCTATATTGACATGGCATTAGTGGAAAGATTCTCAAACAAAGGGATGTTGAGGCTTAACGGTATATTATATTGAGCTTCATATTTGTGCATGCCATGAAAAAAATCAACAGTATGCTTAAGGAAGAAGAAACATTTATGGAAAGATCCAACTCTTTTATTTTTTTCTTGCTTCCTCTTTTTTTTAAAAGGAATGGTACCATATTCCAAAGCCAGTGTCAACGGCGATTCCGCTCCCAGCATTCCGGAAGAGAGTAACGCAAACGGCAACGACCAGAGTGCTACTCTAGCCCAGGACATGGACACGCCAGAGTCTGACCTTTCACTCTGAAAGCTGGCTTTTACTTTCTTTTTTGGCTTTTATTTTCAAAAACAAAAAAACCTTTTGTCTTTTAAAAGAAAATCTTTTACATTACTAGATACTGCTATGCAGTCTCGGCTTGCAAATGCGTTACTGATATTGTAGGAAATATACTGTAGTATTATTTCCTCTGCAAGCATTTATTCGCACTTTAAAAAGAAGGAAATGAATGTTTGTATGTATTAAGGTATTTTTAAATGTTGTTGATGCCAGGTCATGAAAAAGTTTTTTTGTCTAAAAACTGTCTAAATGTTTTCACGATTCACCAGTGTGTTTAGCAGATCTACACAGTAAATTTTGCTGTGTTAATTCAACACCTGGAGAGTCCATTTAACATCTAGAGTGCATTTGATCCCAGAGTACTCTCTAAATGTTGAATTCACGCTGCATTTCTTGCTGTTTACATCTGCATTTTCAGTGGCAGCCGTTCCCTCAAGAAAAGAAAAAAACTTTACAAAAACCTTTGGCTACAGTGCCCTTGAGTTGTATGGATGTCAAAGCAGTTCTTTTGTATGTCAAAATATATTGTAGCCGTAAGAACCAGACACTTGTACATGCATGTACCAGTGTTGTTGACATCATTTTCTGGAAATAAGTATCAATGTTATTTATTTTGACGTTTTCCTGAAGAATGTGCACAGCTCACATCCCGTCCGTCCCTTAAAACTGCTCTCTCTGCCTTAACATCAGTTCTTTGCACGGAAGGGTGTCTTTGGCTATCGATAAGTACTGATTTGTGGCAACTTTAAGATGTACAATAAATATATGTAATAAGGACAAATATTTACTTATATTTTCACAAACCTATACTACAGATTTCGTATAGAACAAATAAGACTGTGGGATGATTTTTCAATGATTGCTACTGCATATGTGTTATGTATTGTTCATAATTACATGAAAGTGTTAAGGTTGTGGTAAGGTGATTTGTGAAAATGGCTGTTCTGTGCAGCAGCACATTTGACGTGGCATTATGTTTGTCTCACTTGGGTATCCTTGAAGGAAATAGAACTGCAGCAGCATCAATAGAACCTTCCAATGTTCATCACAAATAAAAAAAAAACCCTTTGATCATGATGTACCATGAGCAACGAAAGCACATCTCATGTCTCTTGTCGAGTAACTAAAAGACGTCTTTGTCAAAGAATCCCAGCTGACCTTCCTTGCCATTACAAAAGCCTCTTTACTTGCCTGTCTGTGATTTGCTCTGAGTTTCAAGGCCTTTTCTCCCAAGGTCCTTATTTTTCCACTGAGAAGAATTTAATGCATTTAATCCTACTTTCATAATTTGTGAGAGTGATTCACTATCTGTACTTTGTTAAAGACTTTTAAGTCAGTGTAATCGGTTAAGTCCTTTTTCTCTGATCGTTTTCCGGTCGACAATCCTTACTGTTGTGGATGTGATAGTTCTGTGAGTCTCAAGGTCCGGCATTCTTCCAAGACTCCAGACTTGTTTTTTGGAAGGGCTTAGATATGTTTAGTAAAGTCTCAATCATGGAAAAAGATCAATATTGGAGTGAACTGATTTAGGGGTTAAGACAGATTTTTAAGATTTCTTTTAATCAATACACTGTCAAATATTTGGCAAGGAATGCAGACCTGCACATCACTGCGTCCCCAAATATCCCACACAGATAGCCCAGTCGTGCATCTGTCTTAAATGGTGAAGTTGATCATGAGTCAGTGGTGCATAAGGTAGAAGTAGAAGTGCTGTTACATATGTAATTACAACACTAGAAGTATGAATTTACATAGTTTCAACCATGTAATATACTTGTACTTTTGTAATTACATGTGTATAGTACTACGTCATAAATATCTACAGGTTACAGGTAATGACTTAATGGACTCATCGCCGGACTTAATGGACTCATCGCCGGTAATCGCCGGACATCAGATCCTGTTGTCATTTCATGCAAATGGGACCGAAAGTTATCCCATTCGCTTGTTAAAAAAAAAAAGCTTAATTATAACAACGTGGCTATGACATTTCTCTGAAGACATGGTTATTAACTTTTTGATGACCGTAAGGTCTGAAAGGGTTAATAATGGGCAGCAGGAGGTGGATAAGATCAGATCCTGAAGGTCACTTTTTAAATCACACACATTAATGTTGTACTGTTCGATTCTTGTCTTTCAACCTCAAGGCAAACTGCTGAACTCATCATAGCCATAGAACCAGCAGCAAGCGCCTCCATGTCGGTCTTGTATTTGACACTTGACAAAAGGTTTCATTAACAGTGACGAACTGAAATCCCGAAACCTAGCCATCCACAAGAGCCCAAAATAGACTCATTGTGGTGTATGCCTTCAGGGTAGACATTGTCTTTCTCCTAATGCATTTGGATACTCTTGTGTGTACCGGTATGCGTGAGTATAGGGCCGGCTCTAGGCATAAGCAGACTAGGCGTCGCCTAGGGCGCCAAATGTTCTGGTGGGCACCAAGGCCCACAGAATTGCGATATTAAGCTAAATAAAGTTTTAAACTCTACATTTAATGGGGACTCTGTTTATATATATGGTACTAGATCAGCTGTGCTCGATCAGATGTATGACACCATGTTTACAGATGCCAATGTCAAATTCCACAAAAAGGAAAGATCGGTGCTCGCCTAGGGCACCAAATTGCTTAGAACCGGTATGCATGAGTGTGACAGAAACTGGTGGTGTCAATGACAGCGCTACACCTTATGCTCCAGGGCATGTCAAATAACTGAGGCACATGACAAACCTCAGGTGCAACCTCTGATATTAAATTCTGTTACAGCGGATAGTGATTGGTGTGGTGGGATGGGAATGGATCATATTTTGGGAGAGGTTACGGCCAAGGGGGTTAGAATTTTGTGTCAAATTCTTATTTGTTAAATCTGTACGGTATGGCCCTTTCTCATGTCCTGCAGTATTATTATATGTAGTTTAGTTGCCAAATGACGTACAGTATAGGCCTATGCATTTTGGGATATTGACATTTTTGTATTGGGCATTGCATTGCAAAATGCATTCCATATGGGTTTTAAAAGTCTGTTCTCAAAGCATTTCCATGGCAAGAATTCACACACAGATGATGGGACGTCTGAACAGTCATTTCCAATAATAAGATGCAAAAGTTTTTAAAAAATGGCTTTACGTCATTTTGCAACGAAACTTCTTTTTTTTTTGACAATTCAAGGCTCTCTCAATCCATGACGTACTGTTAAGTGTCCATAGGCAGGGCGCCTAACCCTACATTGCTTCATCAGGGACTGTAGCCAAAACCCTGTAGGGCCTAGTGAATAAACAGTTCAATCTAACCCAATGTACATGTAGGGTGATGTTTTGTGATAGGGAAGTATGGATATACTGACAGAGCAAAGTTTATAGGTCTACATACTGCACTGTTTTGTGCTTGAGAGGTTAAAGCCAAGACAGGGGCATATACCTGTAGTGTGGTCAGTGTCCTCTAGGGGGAGACATAGAGCAATGGCTCTGGCAGCAGAGAGAGAAGAGAGAAGCCAGCCCAGCCTTGATACATGGTGTGCATTCCGATATGCGACCTTGCGTCCTCCACTTGGGCTTGTTGTCTCACGTTTTGCTGATGCCCCGCCTCCTTGGAGAAAACAATTAAGTTTCCCTGCTGTCAGCCTAGCCAAACAATTTTTGGGCCACTATTCTTCATGTATCATCCTGTTTGAAAATGAGAAAATGACTTTACAAAAGAGCTTTTGTGACAGATTGAAATATAATGCTGTTGTCGGTGATGTCATCACAACGTATTACTACTTCCTGGTGGAGGACGCAAGGTTGCCTATTGGAACGCACACATAGTGTTTCTCAAAATGAAATGTTCTTCTGAACTTTGCAAGTGCGAGTAACGCCCATTTTTATCCAATTATTAATTACACTTAGAATTAGTTATTGGATACTCCTTGGTGAAAAATGGCAAGGCTAGAACATTTCACTTTGAGAAATAGCCACAGTATATTGTTACGACCCAGCTCATTAAAGATGTCCTCTCATCGTTATTTCATTAATACTGCTGTGTCCCCCATTGTTATTGAATGTGCTATGCGTTGGTCCTGTTAAAAAAAAAAACGTTCTGGTTGCTTTGTTTCAAGCCGTTTTTGCAAGCTAGCAAGGTGGCTTGTGGACAAACGAGAGGGTTTTCCGAGTTTCTCGTGGATATCCGTCTCTGATTGGCTCCCTCCTCTTGCAGAGAGATTCTAAAGATTATAGACTCGCCACTCCCCCAGGTGGTACTACACTATAGGGGCGCCAACGGAGGTGTGCAGGCTCCATTCAGGGCTGTGCTCTCGACAGCGGCCCCTCAGCGAACTGCAGGCATGGGTCGATTAGAGTGGGCAGGCTGTATGTAAACTGGCTCTGTGCTCTGTGTGTATCTGAGAGTAGCAACCAGCTCATAGGCTGAGCTAGATTTCGGGCCACCAGGCGTTGCTTGTTTTGAAAACAAGCAGAAAAAAATTACTCGACATGTTTTTAGAAAAATGGGTCGACATAAACCCATGTGGGCAACGCCTTCTTTCAATGTGACGCAACACAGACAGGCTTTTGTGATTTGCTCATGGCTCTGCATTGTTTATGTCAACTGGGAAACACAGCCAGGCGAGGTGATGCACCACTATGAAGCCTTGCATGTGATTTTAACTTGGGGTGACCGTCCGATTTTCAAAAGGAGCAAGTCTTTAAAGGGGAGCAAGATGAAATGGAGACGACAACAAAAGTCAAAACTAAGGTTATTTATTGAAACCAACACAACAACAATCAAAGGTGTCAAGGGGATATGGTGGGTGCATGTAAGTGAATGGTGACATGTAATGTATGCATTCAGCATCAGTCTGGCAGCTTGTGAAGAGAAATAAATAAAAGAAAGATGATAAAGTGAAGAGAGGTAGAGAGAAGAGTGCCAGGAAGTGATACTGTCCCATTTTTGGAAATAAGCTTATTTTACACCTTCCCTTGAGTTAAATAATAGGGTTTTACCGTTCTCCTGTACTTTCAACCGTTTTCTAGTTATGACAGTGCAAATTTTACCTCCAAGCTAACAGTTAACATTGGGACAGTATCACTTTAAGGTCAGAGTGCCTACAGATGGAAGACAGAGGATGGTTTTTGTAGCCACCTGTCTGCACAGGTGCTCATCATCACTAATTGACCCAATTAAACACTACAGAATCCAGCCAAAGAGGATGGAATTTTAATAAAGAGGAATCGAAACAGGCCCACTCAATGCAAAAGTGTGTGCTCAAGTTGGGTCTCCTAAGGGGGCATTGTCCCCTCCTTCTTCTCTTTTTGAGGTGTATGCACAAGACGTGCGCTACCGCCATCTACAGCGCTAAGGGGACTTAATTTATTCTCAACCGCAGGACTCCGATGGTCTCCTAACCGAAGGTCTCCTACAGGGGCATTCACCCGACATAAAATGGATACCGGAAAAGACTTATCTCCACAGACATCATATATGAAGACTAGATACGTCATCGCGTATTTCAAGCACGTCCGCACAGGTCGGCCATATTAGAGCAGCCTAAACTCTCCACAGACCCTCCGTTACAGCTGAAGTAAAGTGAAGAGTTGAAACGTTGGGATACTTAAAAATGTATTCTGTTGCTTCGCTGAAATATTGACACGTGTTTATAAATGGTAGGGCTCCTTAAAACTTAAGTTTAGACTGGGGTAAAACGCCCAGGAGAGTAATAGGCCTATGCTTCCCACTTAACCTATTTGTCCAAAAAATTAGATAGACCTACAGCTAATACACATTTTAATCATTGCTGTGCATTACGTTGACGGCATGGATATATTCATTGCATCAAGTTATAGACGACAGAGATGACGTACTGGAAGAGAGATGTAGCGCAACAAGTTAATTCTATCTGGATGGCTTTAGCGTCACGACTCATTTTGAACACAAGGTGGAGCTGTCGAAACCAAAGTAGAATGTAGACTAAAGTGAACGTTTATTTGTTATTTTACTGAAAATATAAAAGATTACTTTGTGCATTTGTTTATGGGGTCTATTTAATTACCTGAATAAGCCTACTGAATTATATTATACATGATTTTAGACCTATGAACATTATAATATAATGTAATATAATATAATAATAATGTGGATATGCATCACTATGCAGTATCAACATATACTTTCGTTTGGATTTTTTTATACTGTGTAAAAAACCAACCCTTTCGAAAATGGAAATAAATCTGAGGGAATTATGGCCATCTGAAGAGTATACAACACCAAAAACTCACTGCAACTAGTTGAGCCAGCAGGCTGCTCTAACATGGCCGCCATGCGCGGACGTTCGGCTTGCATGACGGGAACGCGGACGACGCATCTAGTCTTCATATATGATGTCTGTGCTTATCTCTCTCTCATATACGATTCTCTGGTCCAGCACTGCCCGTGCACTGGCCTGCTTTGGCCTGGAGGGGGCACAGGGGGTTGTCACAATATTCTCTGGCTCTGCCAGGCCTGATCTGCTCTCTCGGCCAGGCCCACTGACAGCTTTTGGTTGGCCTGAACAATGTTACGAGGAACCAGTTAAAGGCTCTTTCTCCTTCTGGGCTTGGCACATCTGATTCTGACCCCTTTCACCACCCCCTGGTCACCTTCCCCCAGCTCCGGGTGATTGTGAGTGTCAGTCAGCAGCTGTAAGTGAGAGGAGGTCCACAGAGAGAGCCAGGACCCAGCATGGGGGCTTCATCTTGCCTCCAGATGGCTTGCTTAGTTAGGACACAATGCTGCTGCTGCCCCCATGACTGTCACACATACTGTGCAACGTAGGCAACACAGACTTACACCATGTCACATGTGTGTGAACAGGGAAGCAGACAGCGTTGGGGTGAGGGGAGATCAGTTGTCCCGGGCCCAAGGACATAGAGAGCCCAAAATCGGATCCTCTGTACATTGTATGGCGGAGGGGGGCTCTTTCTGATGACTTTGTGCTGGGCCCGCGGTCAAAGCTGTTAGCAGCCCTGCTTGTTACACCATGTTGCATGAGTGTGTGAGTCCTGTGTGCGGATGCTAATCACGCCAGAGACAAGCCCTTTACATGTCGCTCTAGTACCTATAGGGCAGTGAGGAATAATGTGTGTACGCGTGTGCGTGTGTGCGCTATTGTCCGTCCAGATGGCGGTGTGTGTGTGCGTGTGTGTTTGTGTTTGTGTAATGACATGGCTGCAGAGTGTTTTCCATGCATGTTTTACCACCCAGTGAGAGCTGCGGTTGACACCTTGCGACTTGCAGTAGGTCAAGCCAAGTGTGAAGCGTGCCATGTTGTGCATGTTTTAATATTAATGCACACACAGCCAGTAGATGTTGTACCTGATGAGCCATTTAAACCAATTCTCCTCATTTCCACAACAGCCACAAAACAAAATCTGGTTGTCCCCTTATGAAGTGAAACACATTTTAATAGGCCTACATTTATGGATATTTATTCATATCTCCCTGTATCCAGTTGGTGATGAAACACCACTTAATAAATACAAATAAATAGAGTCAATTAAATAGATACATAATTTAAATCGTTCAAGTAGCCTAAACCCAGCCTTCTTTTTATAGGACATGAAGAGTATACATGGGTTCACAGTGTTTGTAAACATGATGTTGTGAGGAGGCAAGACACTGGCAGCCAACCACGTGAGCTAATTTTTTGACCGAAAGCAGTTTCCAACAATCAGACGTTGAGTTGTGCGCAGCCAGGGGAAAAGAAAAATTGAGAACCCATGTATTCTGGCCACAGACATAAATTGTCCTCAGAGCAACAGGCAGAAGCTGGATTTGGCATATCTGGGTTGATGGGTGTCTGACAGCGGGGTTGAGATGTCAGCCATGGCCCTCTTGGTGTTTTCGTCCTCACTGGCGACATCGAATTGAGACTCACAAGAGATGGCCGTCTTCTTTCTGTCTGGATGCTCTGAGACTGAAAGGGATGAAGAGGCAATTGGAACAAAATTGAAATGCAGCCATTTAGGCTATGTCAGAATAGAATAGAGTTGAATGCTATGAAAAGATAAAAAATTGTCTTCATCAGGGCATCAAAGAGTTCAGAGTTGAATGCAATACTTCATTAATTACCAGAGTGATGCCCCTGCTGTGCCTGTGTCCTATATAATAACAATCTGCGGTAGTGTAGTAGGTTATTAATTGTGTGGTTGTTGTGCCACTGCCAGGGATGGATTAAGGTGGCCTGGGGGCCCTAGGCTACTCTGCCCTACAATCTTAGAACGCAGTAACTCTGAAAACGGCAAACTGAGAAAAAAGGCTTCAAAGTTTTCCATATGGCGCGACAACTGTGTTGTCGGTAAATTGGTGGTGACACTTCCTGGTAATGCTTGTTTAGGATAGAAATTTAATGCACACAAAAAAAACCCCCAAAAAACAACATTTATGTGTCTTTTTGCCACAAAAAACAGAGTTACTGCGTTCTTGGCTGGTATTACTGCCACAAAATGGAGTTACTGCAGGAGTTACTGTGTTCTTAGCTTGTATTACTGTCTACTCCCAAACCAGTCCCATTGGAACGTGCAGCAGTAACTCGCCGATTTACTGCGTTTTAGTTTAACCTTTTTTGGGTCATTTTTGCACTTTCAAAATGAGTTTTCTCCAAAACGGGACGGTGTTGGACCACCATTTTTGGACACAAGACAAATGAGGTAGTTTAGAACCGATTTCCGATATAAATTTTTTTTCGACCATTTTGAGTTACTGCGTTCTAGTATTGCACGGCAGTACTGGTTGCTGTAGGCCCCAAAGAAGGCAAATTTCGTGACAAATTTAAAGGTACAGTGTGAAGGATTTTTAGTTGGTTATTTCCAGAATTCTTGCTTCCCATTCACTAATGTTACATTTTTCATGAATACTTACGTACCACCACCATCAAATCTAAGTATTCATTATGACTGGGAAAATTGCACTTTTCATACATGAAAAGGGGGATCTTCTCCTTGGTCCGCCATTTTGAATGTCAAGAAATAGACAGGTTTAGCTGCAAAACGGACTGTAGGCCATACTAGAAAATATTAGTTTATTACTTAGTAAACTTTCATGAAAAGATCAAATTTGGCAATAGGCAGCCCAGGTTCAATGATCAGCATGTTGCAATACCTTTTTTGATCAGTGCACCTTTACAGTTTTTCTCGATTGCCTCCACACAAGTTCTGGTACTTCACACACAATTCTCGGAACATCTCACCCATTTCCCACCTCCCCTAACCAATGTCACTGAACACTAAAAAAAAATATTTTTTTGCCACACATCTGTGTACTCCTAAACTTTGAGTCTAAAAACAATATTTCAGTATTTCCCTACAGAAAAATACCCTCTGTAGTTAGTAGAACACTGAAGAAAATAAGTTTCTACTGTGTGTCAAGTTGAGTATAGAGTTCTACCTTGTGCATATTAGTGTTCAATGGTTCACATAAGAGTGTATAAAAATTACTGCTTGTGTGTGTCATTTGAGAACAAAAAGACCTTTTTAGAAGAGAGTACATTATTTTGAGACAAGACGTGCATTTTTCAGAGGTAGTGAGGAGTTTTGCCCGCTGTGTGTGAGGTATGGAGATTTGTGTGTAGAGTTTTGAGAATTCGAGAACTGATTCCGAAAATTGTGTGTAAGCAGTCGAGAAAAACTGTAAATAGAGAGTGTTATAATTACTGGCTAGGAACAATAACATGTCTACCAACTGTGCTCAACACGACAGATTAATTCTCAATAGTGCATCTTGTCACAATTCTGCATTTTTTTTTCACTTTGAACAACCAGGGGCCCCATGACAGGTGGGGGCCCCCTAGGCTGCATCCATATCTAGCCTGTGCATTAGGTGCTGTTTCCACGTAGCAGGATATTTTTTAGCAGGGTATTTTTTTTCTCCTGTTTAGGTGTAAACGCAACATGTGGATAAAAATAAATCCTCCATTGTAACTAATGCGTTTTAGCCCTCTAAATAGGATATTTTGAAAGCCTGCTTTTTTATATCTGGATTTTAAATATCTGCTACGTGGAAACGGAAGGCCAAAAACCAATGCACCCAGGAGAAAAAAAATATCCACATATAAAAATATCCTGCTACGTGGAAGCAGCTCCTTAATCGGGGCCTGGCCACTGCCGTACAATACTGTACCTCTGCGGCTCTGGACCCGCCCGTCTGGGCCGTCCCTGTACAGCTCCTCCGGCTCCCCCCTCATGATCTGCTCCTCGGTGGCGTGGAGGTTCCCCAGGAGGAAGTAGGTGCTCATCAGGCCTTTCCCCTTCACCTGGATCTCCCCACGCTCCTGGATGTCAAAGCCCTTATCCTCCAGAGCCCTGCAACGAACGGCAGCACGTCTGTTACAACCAGGCAAGCAAGCGAGGCGATCGCCTAGGGGCCCGAGCTGAAAAAGAGGGGGCTCCCTGGTAATGAATGGTGATTCTATTGTACATGACGGGAATGACAACTTAGTGAGTGTTACAGCGCCACCCTAAATGCTATGACTGAAATGATACTGCTATCAAAATCTCTCTTAAGGGGGGCCCTACCCTGTTACAAGAAAGGGGGTGGAGGGTCTTTGCCTAGGGCCCCAAATTTTGTCTTGAAAAGGGCCTGAGCAGCAGCAGCAGCAACACAGGAGGGTGATAATTAGACCAGGGGTCATGGGATTGTTGGCTCTAATTGAATGTTTTTGTTTTTTACCGGTATTTAAATTGTGTTTCGAAAGTCCACTTGAGACTGCTGTAATTGTTTTCTGCCAGGGACACTCCTGGATTACCTAAGGGGCTTGTGCTCAGCAGCCTGTTGCATAAACACAGACACTGACTTAAAACATTCACAAAGAGTAAGATTGGCTATATAGACACTGGAGAAAGACCGTTGCATGAAGTAAGCCAGCGCATGTCTGGTTGGTCTGACTAATTTGCGTCGCTTTGTGGGTACTGTAAACTAAGACTTTGAGAAATCAAAAAAAAAATGGTCAATGCGATACTGGACATGGTAGTAGACACTCAGCCGCTTGTTCACTTAGCTGTTATGGTATGAATGTGAATAGTTTAGTATTTGCATATTAACTTTGGTAACACTTTATTTTAGGGATACATCTATTAGCACTAATACATACAATGTGCCTGTATAAGTAACTTGTAAGGCATGTACAAAGCAAAATCAAACATTTGTTAGGCATGTATTCGCAAATGTCTTGTTCATGCACAATAAGGGATTTATTACCAATTTAACCTCAGTAAGGACCTAGTAGCCATTAGCGGTTACTTAGTACATGCCTTACAAGTTACTTATGCAGGCATTAACATTGTATGTATTAGTGCTTATAGATTTATCTCTAAAACAAAGTGTTATCTTAAATTTTACTCTATCAGGTAGAAACCAAGTGCCTACTTTATAAGAAAGTAATTTACTGTATGAACTTACTCATTCTGAACAAGTTACATACTGCTTTTGATTGTACCTGCACATATTCCCATTAGTCTACACACAAATGTAATACATCACTACCTTCTTGTGTGTAGCCATGGGGTGTTTGTATCTAATGTGAAGCCTTTGGCTCTTAAACCACTTCCACCCACTGCATACAGTAACCTTGTACATGTCTGAACTTTGCAGCATATTCCCTTTATTGCACTTGTTGAAAATGTCTTTGAAAGCACCAATGATCCCTTTTAAATGGAAGCAGTTCTAAGAAATGTGACATTGAGATTGTGCAGGATGAGGAAAAGGCATGAGCATAGCTAAGCAGAGTGTGCCTTTGAATGGAGATGACATACAGTGTGAGATCAACACATACAGTTGTGTGCATAAAAATAGCAGTGCATTTGCAAAGATGAGTAAATGTCAAAATTCTTCAAATAAATTGCACTTTAATGCCCCAAAATGTTTGAGGACACTGTGCATCCACTGCACATTGTATTTCAGCGAAGAAAATTGGGGAAAGTAATTCAATTTCAAAGTAGAACTGTCATGTTCAAAAAACAGCAGTGTTGACATCTGTCTTTGGAAACTCAAAGATGTTCTGTACAAACTAACAAATTCTTGTCAATTCACCTTTGCTGGGCATCCTAAACTAACCATGGTTTGGGACAACTGTTTCGCATCTGTGGTGCATGGAATCAACCAAAGTCTGGCAACAGTCAAGTGCAGCCCAGGTTAATTGTACTACATTCCACAATTCCTCTGCATTTCTTGGTTTTTCCTCATGAACAGCATTTTTTATGTCCACCCACAAGTTTTCGGTGGGATTAACGTCCAGGAATTGTGCTGGCCACTCCATTAGTTGGATGCGGTTGGTCTGGAACCATGATTCTGCTCACTTGTTGGTGTGTTTGGGGTAATTGTCTTGTTGAAAGATTCACGTCAAAGGCATGTTCTCATCAGTATACTTATTCCAGTATCCCGATGTACAGTACTCCAACTGATCCATGATCCCTGGTATGCAGTAAATAGGACCAACATCATAGTACAAACGTAGTACAAAAACATACCCATCATGATACTTGCACCACCATTAGATAAGATTAGATAAGATTGTTCTTTTTGGGTCTAAAGGTCACAGGCAGTTTGCCGGACATCCTGCAAATAAAGAATTCAAGTCAGTGGAGACGGTTAGGCATGATGGTGCAAGCATCATGATATGTGGATGTTTTCGCACTACGGTGTTGGTCTGATTTTCTACATGCCGGGGATTATAGATCAGTTTGAGTACATCAGGATATTGGAAGAAGTCATGTTGCCCTATTCTGAAGAGAAAATGCCTTTAAGTGGATGTTTCAACAAGGTAATGACCCCAAACACTGCAGTAAGCAAACAAAATCATGGTTCCAGACAAACAACATGCAACTAATTGAGTGGCCAGCACAATTCCCGGACCTTATTCCCACAGAAAAGTTGTGGGCTGACATGAAAAAGAGGAGTGAGGAAAAAACAAGAAAGACAAAGGAAATGTGGAATGTAGTACAATTAACCTAGGATGCAATACCTGTTGACTGTTGCCGGACTTTGGTCGACTCCATGCACTGCATATGCGAAACTGTTGTTAAAAACCATGGTTAAGCAACCAAATATTAGTTTAGGATGCTCAGCAAAGGTCAATTGACAAGAATTTGTTAGTCTGTACAGAACATCTTTGAGTTTCCAAAGACAGATGTCAACATTGCTATTTTTTTAACATGACATTTCTCCACTTTCTATGAAATACTTTGAAATTGAATTACTTCTCCCAATGTTCTTCTTTGAAATACAATGTGCAGTGGATGCACAGTGTCCTCAAGCATTTTGGGGCATTAAAGTGCAATTTATTTGAAGAATTTTGACATTTACTCATCTTTGTGAAGGCATGCTATTTTTATGCACACAACTGTACTTCCATCTAGTGCAGAGCATAATTGCAGAAAAATGTTAAAATGTCATGAATTGTGAACATCTGTTTGTACCATCCTTCAGATGTGTAGATTAATCTGTGATTAATTATTCCCGTCCTTTGATCTTCAGTGTTCCCAAGAGCAAGGACATAACAGAGATTTCTATTAATAAATCTCGACATCGGGGATAAACACACTTTGGGCTTGTGGGTCAGTCTCATGTGGAAACATTCATCAACTTACCAGTGGATATACCTGCTTTGTTTACCCTGTGATGTAATGTAAGACTGCATATAGTGAATAAAATGACTTCTCGTAGGGTGTACTTCTTACTCATAAGTGAACGGACTGAGGTGAATGTGGTCCGGCAGGCCATGACTCTCCATGCGAGAGGCAGTGTTGACGGTGTCTCCGAATAGGCAGTACCTTGGCATCTTCTCACCGACAACCCCAGCCAACACTGGCCCAGTGTGGAGACCAACCCGGATCTACAGCACACACGCACACATGCACACAATGTGGTGTGGACAGATGTTTATGAGTTGTTTTAAATAGCTGCCATTATTGTTAGGTCTCCTAATGCACACTGCTCCACCAGTAGACTACTACTCTACTAGTGATTGAAAAAAACGTAACTACACTACTACGACATTACACAGAGCCTCTAGTTATACATTATGTCTTGGTCATTGCCAATCTGTAATAGCAAATGTATAACATGGCCTTTTCTGAACAGATGAAATTATTGCTTATAGGAAGTCACCTGCCTAATCTACGTGTGATGGTCGCTCCATCAAAAGGTGTGTGTGTATGTCTTTTAATAGTTGCTATGACTTAAATCATTGCTTATGGGAAGACATCTTCCTAAAATGAGGACTCATAGTCTTCTGTGGAAGCAGATTATGTGGCCTACTTCAACAACAGCAGGATACTGTTGAAGTCATGCTGTACTTTTCGGGGGCGTGTGTTGTTTCCTAATTATTTATTGAGCAGGTTGTTTATACCTGTATGGGTTTTTCTGTGATGGGGTTGGTCACCTCTCTGGCAGCGATACGCATCCCCAGGGCAAAATTGGCCACCCTCTCCGCATGTGTGTCTGTTGGAACTGGCACTCCCCCTACAACCATATACGCGTCGCCAATCGTCTCAACCTGACGACCAAAGAAGTTAAACATACACTGTGCAAGGCAATACAAGACAAATGTATTTGTATAGCACATTTCATACACAAAGGCTGTTCCAT
>NC_085868.1:24622275-24642275 GCF_034702125.1 Engraulis encrasicolus
ACAGAGCCCTAGCTTGATTTAGCCTTCTCCTTGTCGGCCACAGTTCCATCATTCTTCACAGAAGGGAACTTGTGCAAAGATATTCCTTCTGTCAAGTAGCCATTTTTGCAGCTGGCACCGTTCGGCCATCCAGCAACACACTGCTTGACACTGCGCTTTGTTTTGGTACTAGCCGCCATTGATCTGAACAAGGTGGAATGAGGTGAACTCACCCCTTCTATGTCACGCATATCATTTGCATAAAATTTGCATGTCACCAAAAAAACACTTTTTGGGAACGTTTTAACATGACTTTTAGGACAAAATATCACCCAGAAAATATCCCATTTTATTCACAAGGCTTAGAACTTTCAGAATCTGTCCTGGAAATGGTCAAATTCCTTTATTTTGTTTTCGTTTCATAAACACTTTAAGTATAAGCTGCTGTTGGGCCCATGGTAGAAGCATCTCCTACCACGTCTTCAGCACTAACGGACTTGCCAGCCATGTCATTTAATGTTCAAATTTTCATTTTACAACTTTACACACTTTACACTACTTCTCTAGCCTGGCTCTCACGCAGACCCTTCGTGCTTTGTGCATCTTCGTTAAACTTCGTGAGCTCGCATGAGGGTCTGGAAATCTTAGACAAGCCCGAACGGAATCAGATATTTCACAGCCTGTCCAATCAGAATCGCGGGGTGAGATCGCGGGGCGGGGTATATACAAGTCAGTGGTTGAAGTAGTATGTGATTCAAAAAAAGCCACGCGAATTCTCCAATCAGGTTCGAGCTGTTTTGAACACACCTATGCCTTTCCAGAGCTAAGCGAGTGACAATGTTCCAGATGGTTGGCAACAACCATTGCGTGAGAACCAGGTTACTGCTTCTCCTCTTTTAACTAATGATCTCCATGTCCTGTGCCTCTGACCTTCAGCATGACCTGCTGTTGGGTCCATGGTAGAAGCATGTCCTGGCGCATCTTCAGCTCGAATTGACTTCCTATGTCATATTAATGTTCCAATTGTCATTTTACACCACAGTATCCCTTTAACTACTACCTCTCTAAACCCGTTAAGACACAGCGTTATAAATTTGCTGTTACCAGAATGGCAATGACAAAGTCGTAGTGCATTACTGAAGGCCTTGTGTTACGTCATAGTATTGTAGTACTATGGTAGTTAACTTTTCAATGGCTATTATAGCATGCCACTGGAGGCACGGCTGCATTAAAGGACCACTTCAGCCAATTTCAATATGCTGTTGTATTGCTCACGCTAACCTTGACATGCCGCATTTCCGAGATCTGAGCTATTCTAATGGGGGCAGCTTTTGTTTACATTTTAAAAAATCCTACTCCAAACATTTTCCCAAAAGGTATCACTGTTTGCTAGTTGTCTGCTGATGTTGCATAACCTTTTGGATGTTTAAGGGAATAAATCAAGATGTTTTTTTTTAATGTTAACAAACACCTGCCCCCATTACAATGACTAGGATCTCAGAAAAGGTCGAAGACAGAGGAAAAAAATCTCAGGTACTGAAAAGTCCAGGGTAGTGTGATCATTACAACTGCATGTTGAAATTGACTGAAGTTCTCCTTTAAGGGGCTACCTAATGATATCTGTGTCCTGTGTTTACCTCTGAGCTTCAGCATGGCCTGCTGCTGGGCCCACTGTGGCAGCATCTCCTGCCTCGTCTTCAGCACAAACTGGCTGTTGATGAACTTCTTGATGCTGTCTATGGTGAAGGTGACCTGGGGGTGGACAATGCTGAAGTACTGGTCTAGGCGGATGTCCATCGTCTGAAGGCCGGGCACGAACTTCTGGATGTTGACGCCAGTCTGCTTCACGCGCAGCTACGTACATACATACAGCACACGGGAGAACATTTTGTGACATTTATTTTACCTTAGTTACCTATCACACTTTGTGCCTAGTGCCACATAAGGCCCTCAAAAAACTCTTCCACTGAGTCATTTTGCTTCACTATAAAACGAGGCTATGTCTGAGCTTTTTTTTTATGCAAGCCGAGTTGAATTGCATTAATAATTGATCGACATTCTGATGGAAGATACTTTGTGTGTACAAAGTATATTAATGTTTAGATGAATGGGCCTCTGTACACTTTTCTGTAAGACTTTATGGATCTCATTTAGACCACAAGGACAACAATTCTTTTACCAGACAAATTCATTCAGTGGTAAGTGGAGAGACTCAAAATGGCCATTTAAACCATCTCATGATTGATTTGGTTTAATGTGACTCCAATCTCATCTGTTATGTAAAGGTTTTAAAGAAGATTGAATGGAGAGAATTTGAAATTCAATGACCCATTTGTAAAGTCAGTGTACCAGCTATCCAGAAGTAACCCCTGCTCAAGGCGATCCCTTTTCTTCATGTCAAAAACAGCATTTAAGAAAAAAGCAGCAGGAAATAAGCCTCCTCAGTATCTTACATCCTTGTCAAAGACGATGTGAAAAGGAAAGGCATTGCAGAAGGCCTTCTCCTCAATCCATAGCTTGTCCGGGTATTGTGGATTAAATTCACAGACAAGGTTTCCTAAAAACAGCAACAGGCAGGAGAAGTACTTATATTTCAAACACAGCATTGGAGTTGTTGTAACACTGCTTTTAAGACTTGTCTATGAAGGACAAACTTCTAAGTAAACGAAACAAAATGAAAGTAAAATCCACCAGTAGTATTGTGACCACACCGACCCGCTACTAGCCCTACTCAACCTCCCCCCCAACAATACTAACCCTTACCCCACTATCACGACCATCTTCCACAAGACACACTGCACTGTAAGTGAATTGTAAAATAACAAAATGAATTCATCCTGCTGCATTTTATAGGCTAGACATTATTGGTCACTTTCCCTGGAGCCACGACTATGAAAACACCAACATGTTTTCTCTGAACAGACACAGAATGGAAAGAGCCATGGTAGGCTACATTACACCACAACTGTATCCAACGGAGGAAAGTGTATCTAACCATAAATGTAAAACCTACTAAAGCAATAGGCCTAGTACAATAGACATGCTGTGGAATTAATATAGCATGATTACTTTAGTGGAAAGCCGACACAAGGAAGTGCAATATGCATATTGTTCTTTTGCCGATAAATATATTTTGGGTAGAGCTATTACTTCAGAAAGATATGGACACAAACACACAAGCAGGCAGGCAGGCAGGCAACTAATAACCTTGGCCGAATCGAACAATGCTCCTGACTGTATCCCAAGGTGCTCTTCTCCTTGGACAGGTAGGAAGGTTGCTGTATCTGTCCTTCAGCCGCCTCATGGTTTCCTCCACTTCCTGTTTCAGAAGAACTGGTTGCCATGGTTATGCATATTTACTGTTACATGCAGTAAAAACAGTTCAGCATTAGGCAAACACTGAGTGTTAAAATTGACTCAGAATTGTTGAATTAACATTGCAAAACACTGCATTTTAAGTACTGCATACAGAATATGTATTTTTCTGTAGCCAACGTTTTGCTCCAGCGTATCTTTTTTTTACAAAAGGGCTCACTTTAATATTAATTTTGTGTAGGAGCAACAGAAGTAGATGCAGCAGAAAGCATTTTGAGATGTGTCTGCTTCTTTGCTGTAACCTACAAATAAAATTACAGTTTTTTTTTATCTCAAGATAATGTAATGTTACGATGACAGCATGATTGTGTAAAAAAAATCTGAGAATTAGAAGGTTAACAAATCAACATCCAATCACAAGCCCCAATAATGAGCTTCACATTGTTTACTGTATATACCTACAAACACTTTTGTTCTGAACCAGTAAAGCTCTGTCTCCACAAACACAGCAAACGGTAGGAAGCGAGTGGTGAACAATGAGTTGGGAACACCTAATCAACTCTGTTCTCCCGCAAATTGACCTCATGACCTTTGAGTTCCCATCTCCAATTGGAAGGAATTTGGCCAAAAGAAACACACATTGACCTTCTTCTCGACCTCATCCTGGACTTTGACTTCTCTATCGCTGAGCTGGGCTCTCTTCTGGTTAGATCGCCCTGTCTGGTTCGGCCTCTGGACTACAAGGAAGACCACGTGCTCCTTCTTCCCAGTCCGCTCGTCTTCTTCGCACTGGTTCAACACCGTCATGTCCACCTCGCTGTCGAAGAAGTCTTTGGCTACAGCTTCGATAATGCCTGCGCGCGGATGTCAACAAAGGACAAAAGAAAACAGTTCATGACACTGGAATGTAATGCTGCTCTCTCATTAGTTGCTTGGTGTGCCTTAAAGCATTTGCCATTGAAAGTTCTATCAAAAACATGTAAAACCTTAGCTTAATTCCATATCAATATCTGATAGAATGTATGGCAACTGTCATTTTAATTGCATAGGCCTACTGTGTTTATATTGCTGAAATGTCGACCCTACTGTGATTGAGGTCTTTAGCTACAGCTTCTAGCTGTGGAGGTCAACAAAGGGCAAGGCAAACAATATTTGAAGGGTTCAATTGTTGAACTATCAACAGTATGTGTACATCTCTACTGAGCTGCATTTCCATAATGTTAGTGAATCCTATTGTTGGTTTAGCTTAATTTACTGTACTTGATAACACACATAAATACAGTATATAAATTAAACATATGTTTTAAATATTCTATTTAAAAATGAATCACTTGACATCTCTGAAAAGGCACTGAAGTGCTTTTTAAATCTGAAGTCTTTACAGTATGTAGGCTAGCATTACTAAAAAGCAGTCTACCATCTGGTGAAGAGAGGGGAGTGTGATCGATCGCTGTTTCTCACCAGGCACTATATGGTACAGGCCTTTGCGGTCAGAGTAGTAATGGAGGAGCATTCTGGAGTCATTCATTTTCTCAACTCGAAAGGAAGGTGCATTCATCTCCTGCAACGAGGCAGTGCAGCACAGATGACATCGTCTGGCATGTGCTCTAGTTGACACATGATAGGGAACAACACAGACACAGAGCACCAGGAAAAGAGTGCAACCTTCTTCCACTATGAATGTGTAGTTTCTCTCTCTCTCTCTCTCTCTCTCTCTCTCTCTCTCTCTCTCTCTCTCTCTCTCTCTCTCTCTCTCTCTCTCTCTCTCTCTCTCTCTCTCTCTCTCTCTCTCTCTCTCTGTGTGTGTGTGTGTGTGTGTGTGTGTGTGTGTAGTGTGTGTGTGTGTGTGTGTGTGTGTGTGTTGTGTGTGTGTGTGTGTGTGTGTGTGTGTGTGTGTGTGTGTGTGTGTGTGTGTGTGTGTGTGTGTGTGTGTGTGTGTGTGAGAGTGTGTGAGAGAGTGAGTGAGTGAGGTGGGTCTGAGTATTTGTTTGTATTACATGTAGATTTACTGAGAAAGATAGCAAAGTGTTACCTGTGTTACTGATCTCCAAAAATGTGTTATAACAAAGAATCAATAATGTACAGTATATGGTGTTTTATTAATAGCAATTTTCAACAGCATTTCTGTTAGAGACTTGCCTGATAGGAGAGGGCCAGGTAGCTGTGGAGAGCATCCAGGTTTTCGATGAACTCCACCAGATTACCTCCAAGGGTGCGCAGCATTGAATCATAGCCTGACATCTTGCAGAAGCTGAAGAAGTACTCGCCAAACAGCTTCAAGACCACCTCCGAGGACACGTCTGTACAGGATGGCAGTAAATGACAGCAGATATGTGCATAGACATGTCATGGATTTTTGGAAAAGAGAGCATCAAAGGTATTCATTCATTCATTCATTCATTCATTCATTCATTCATTCATTCATTCATTCATTCATTCATTCATTCATTCATATTGTTTATAGTCCTATTTACCTCTGTATTATATTACCTCTGAGGACAGCAAATGGCAGTAGATAGCATATGTAAAGACATATTGTAGTTCATTCATTCATTCATTCATTCATTCATTCATTCATTCATTCATTCATTCATTCATTCATTCATTCATTCATGACCTCCGAAATCATCGTATTACAAGGTGGAAAAGTACACAGAAAAATTTGTAGTGTTAATTCAAAATGTAGAGAGTTGAATTTAGCACTCATATTCTTGGCCCTTATCCCTGTTAAACTAACACAGCCAACCGTACTGTATGGTAGATAATGTCTTATAGCCTATATTTATGAGGAAAATATGAAAAAAGTTGATGGAAATAAGAAAAATGTTCAAGTCATGTTGTGCATGACAGGTCTTTGGCACATTTTTTTGTTTGTTTAGCATCTTAGAAATTGTCACTGAAATTGGCAATTTGATGCCTATTCCATTCGGGTAATTCGGTCAAAAGGCATTGGTAATGGGGCTCATGAGTCTGCATGTGGTGTTAAATCAAATCAGAAGGAATTTTTAAACATGTCCAAACATAACCACATACAACCATAAATGGATCATGAAATGGATCTTAAAATGAGTCACGTTACAATACGGTGGCACACGTCCCAGTGACAGTCACCTGACATCATAAAGTCAACATGTCCAGGCATTGTTCAAAAATAGAGCTCCTTACTGTAAGAGGGAATGCTTTGCTGTAAATGGATCTGGAATAATATAGTCAAAATTGTATTTATATATAATATAATAATATATTCAAAATTATTATTATAGTCAAATATTCTCATCACATGACAACAAGCTCAGTGTCCTCATTGGCCATCCGGGATTACATGGAGTACCTTCATCATTAACCCACAAAACAGAAATAGACATACAGAGTATATTATAAGATGATGACATTATATATATTGTCATATAGTCTTACATTTAAAATGAAAGGTTTTGTACTCAAAAAAGTCCCCAAAAGAAAAAAGGTAGGAAAAAAAATAGGAATTGTGCTTTAATTTGACTGCTCGATTATACAGCTTTATATTGAAATCCTCAAAATTTGGCAATTAAATTAGACGATTCACCTCCAGAGGGTCAAGATTTAAGCCTTTAAGCTATATAGTTGCCATGCCACTGCTCAAAAAGTGCTTCAGACAAAACTCTCAACTTCATCATTAGCCATTTGGGTCTAAAAGGTATATAAAAAAAACCCTTTGTTTAGTAAGACCCCTGCATTGATCAAATTAAAATCAGGAGAAGGCAGCATTTCCACACCTGTGCATCAGTGTCCCATCAGGGGCTGTTAAGAATGTCACACCTTCACCAGCCCAGTAGTGGAGGCAGGCCTGTTTCAAGGTATTTCGGGGCCCTGGGTAAAAAGAGACTTGGGGCCCTTCTCTACTTTTATGACTAATGGGGAGGGTTTCCCTCGAGAGAGAGATTTTGATGGCAGTATCATTGCACTTTTCGGTCATTGAATTTAGGGAGGTTTCGCCTCACTCACAAAGTTGCCATTGCTATCATTTGAATATAGGCTACATAACCAGTCCTTACCATGGGGCCCCTTTTCACGTGGGGGCCCTAGGCAATTGCCTAGTTTGCCTGCCTGTTGGTGACAGGTCTGAGTGGAGCTTACCCAATGGCCACCACAACAACCCCTGTGGGGGGAGAGGTGTAACCATTGCTGAGTACCTTCAACTTTCTGGGGAATGACGTGAGGATCCATGGCCAGATCCTTACAAGGCAAAGGGAAGTCCAACCCAGCCATATCGTAAGATATCGTATGGTGGCCTTTCCATAACACAATGTACAGCTTTTAACAAATATATATATTTTTAATATCACTGGCCACTGAAGTATTTCAGACCAATCCTAGACCAGCAACACTTCATCCCATCCCAAGACAAAAAAATAAAAAATATTTTCTTCTAAATGTGACATTTCATTCAACTGGCATATTTTCATCAGAATGAAAAAAAACACCTAATGATGCATTCTTTATCCAATTGTAGAGTATCTCTGTGCTACTCCTGTGAGCAGGGAGCCATGAAGGCGTGCTACCATAGGTGTAGCCTACCTGTGTGTCATAGTGTACCTTTACCATGCCTAGTAGCTGCGGAGGTACCCAGTGGCCACCACCACAACACAAACACCTGCAGTGCTCCCAAGGAGAGGAGAGGTGAGGGACGGCCAACCGAGACATCGTTAGCACCTGTGCCCAACACCTCAACTTCCACACACAAACACACAGACGAAGACACAGACACACGCACACGCACACACACACGCACGCACGCACGCACGCACGCACACACGCACACACGCACGCACACACGCACACACGCACGCACGCACGGCCTGTCGTCTCTGTCTCTCCCAAGGATAAATGTGACAGCATCACAGCCTGCCAGCCCCAGACCAGTGGCCCCATAAACAATTTCACAGTCGTCACAAAACACACCGCAACGAGCCTCATACTCCTGTGTCCTGTGTCCAGTTATTGCCACAATAACCCCATTTTTACAAGCCCGGGGCACATTACGGTGTGGGTGGAGACAGGCAGAGGGGAGAGGGGGCGACGCGAAAAGGTTCTTTCCTCACCCAGCATGGAGCAAGCCTCCTGGACGAGCCTCAGGGTCAGGACGTCATCGTAAATCTCATAAGTCATAAAGGTGTCCTGGACCTCGGCCAGTTTCCTGGGCAGGAGGGAAGTACGGTGGTCCGACCGGTTACACACACGAAAAAAACAGAAAGTACTTCAACAATCGAAACCGCCAACCATCACACACACACACACACACACACACACACACACACACACACACACACACACACACACACACACACACACACACACACACACACACACACACACACACACACACACTCACACACACACACACACACACACACACACAGGACCAAAATTTACACACGCAACTCCAGAGCAAATAGATGCAACATCATAAAACCGGTTACAACACTACTACTGACACTAACCCATCTCACATATTCAAGACGCTGAAAAAAAAACCCCAGAGGCACACATCATAAAATGTCATAAAATGTCATAAAGAGTTATCATGTACAGTGACTTTAAAAAAAAGAAAAAAAGAACGCTTTTGGTTACTGAACTGAATTTGAAAATTTCTGGAATGTACCTTAGCTTCTCCCATGCTTCTTCGCCAAATTTGTCTATGACAAGAGATTTCAAGCAGGTGTTGATGAAACCATACTGAAACACAAAGAAAAGAAAAGAGAAGAGAAGAAAAGAAAAGAGAAGAGGAAGGGTTACAAGAGGAGAGGAGAGTTACAAGATCAGCATGGATGTGATAATCCTATAAGAATATGTGGGACCAGTGCAGACTCACCATCTCTCTCCAGTCTCTTCTCTCTTCAAGACCCGGCGCTCACACTCTCCCTGTCAGACTCAATATGTGGCATTACACACACAGACACACACACATGCTCGCGCGCACACACACACACACACACACACACACACACACACACACACACACACACACACACACACACACACACACACACACACACACACACACACACACACACACACACACACACACACACACACACACACACACAGCAGGGGGTGGTTGAGAGCAGAGGGATGGAGAGACAGTGAGAGAGAGAGAGAGAGAGAGAGAGAGAGAGAGAGAGAGAGAGAGAGAGAGAGAGAGAGAGAGAGAGAGAGAGAGAGAGAGAGAGAGAGAGAGAGAGAGAGAGAGAGATGATTTATTTATGCATCTATATACACTGCAGTTATATGTGAACCTCTATTCCTCTGTTACTGTACAGTAACGACATAGGCTACATTTCCCATATGTTGAGTGTTTTTGTAGAGTATGAACTCTATAGCAAGACATACATATGACAGACATATGGCACACATCAAAATTACATACTAGCATGACTAAATACATATGTGAAAGAGATTTTGAGAGAAAAGTTATTTATTCTGTATAAAGAACAAACAACAAAAGCGTTCTGCTGTACAGACGCATATGACTGGCAGCAATTTCATGAGGGAGGATTTCAATAATGAAAAAAGGCTCAGATGTTGGAGTTGTGTTTTGGTTGAAAAGTGAAGGAGTATTTTTCAGGCCTGTCTGCAATCTACAAAACAGAATTTAAATTGCACTGACTATCCCTGACATGGTCAGAGAAGCCATTGTGGCCCTTTGCACTGAAGATCTATGTTTTAAGCTCTGACAACAAGACACACACAAAGGAGTGCCGCATTCAAAATGAATCACAAGTTCCCTTTTTTTCTTCCAACACAACTTGGGTACTTGGGTAAGTTTTCGCTAGATGTGAAGTTGTGCAGAATAATAAACCTCCCAATGAGTCTAATTAAGACATGTTAGACTGACATGTCTTGCATTGCTAGCATAACACAGCATACTGTAGTAGGCCTACCATGATTATGCATTTATAGTTAGTTGTTTAACTGAACTCTAGGGGGAGCCACAGTTGAAGATACACAGACCTTCACAGTGTCCACCATAGAACAAAAGGGATGGAACTTCAAATTTCCCAAGAAGCTTTTTAGCTGTCAAAGAAAGACCCCTTTTCATTAAAACAATGGAACAACAAACTGCAAGCTTAACTTTCTATTGCCCTTTATTCACTATAGCCTATTGAATGCAGTATATGGTTGCCTAAAGCCTGTTTTTGCTTAATAATATTGATTTTTGAACTTGTCAATATCAATCATTTCTGAATTGAATCCATGATCGTTGTTACAAATCTCTCTACAGTTACCCTACAGTGTTCAACCTATATGTTTTTTTTTTGTGTGTGTGTGTGTGTGTGTGTGTGTGTGTGTGTGTGTGTGTGTGTGTGTGTGTGTGTTTGTGTTTTTTTTTTAAAAGTCCATTCCCCTTTGGCAACTGAAAGTGTTATGAAGTAATTTCCATTGCTGTCAAAAACAAACATTCACAGATGAAAGTTTGGGGATTTTATAAAAATTCAGTTTTAATAATGTGGGGCAAGTCCCTTTGAACATCTTAAGGAAAATCCAGAGGGCAACATGTTCTCTCAACATTTTACAACCCCAAGCACGGACAGTTCGGTCTTCCCCCAAGACACGCGTCACCAGGTTGAATCAGATTGAAGGAACGCTACAACATTTGTAGTTAATCATTCCTGTCCCACGAAGGACTGTATAAAAGCAGGCTGTCACCAGTGTGGACTGCAATTCAGCAGTTGAAAGACACAGCGTCGTTACTGTCTGTCATCATCACCATTGTCCTATCGCCACTCACTAAGTCAAGGTAATGTGTGCTTTATACAACACAAAGAGCATTTTAATTTGTGCTAGATTGTTATCCTCAGTAATGGGCAACCTGGATTCATTAGTTTACAATCCAGTACCACCTTTCAATTGACCTGGTTTTACCTGTCCAATTCCCGCTTGGTAGAGTTATCGCCTAGCAGAGGTGTCAAAAGTAAAAATAAGAAAAAAAAGAACCACAGTTTCCTTCCAACACAAGTAACTTATCTGAGTAATCAGTAGACCCATGTACTTGTCTTATGATCAGCTAACTCCGCACTGGTTGGATCAAGTTTGTGTTGGGTCCTTGTTAGGTTTTCAGCGTTTTCAGTAACAACACAATCTTTCTATCTCATAAGGTACAATGGAGTAAATGGTGTAACAGCTATGTAATGTCATGTGCTAGTGTTGTAATTTCACTACAGAAGTACTTTTACTTTGACTTTCGACACCTCTGTCGCCTAGTTGATTTGAACAGGTAACATCAGACAATTACTTCTACCAGGGAGTTTATGTTTTACGTTTGGGATATGTGGCACTGAATTCTAACAGATAAATCCAGGTGGCCCATCACTGCTTATCGTAGATGCTGTCATCATTGTGTCAAGAGGAGTTGCTGATGAAGGCCTGTGCTGATTACTGAAAAACATGATTTGTAGTAAACATGGTTGCTTCATCTTGCTTCACTCCATCTCATATTGCATCTTGTACCTTTAAGAAGGCCTACCTCCAATTGTCCTATTGGGATATTTGATCATTACTACTTTCAGTATAGGCCTACCTCACTTGTATCATTGTTGCTAATAACAAGCATAATAACAAACATAATAATATTGCAGTCCATATACATAATTTGTCTTTATCTTCTAATGTCCTGCCAGTTGTTTTGCAAAGCGCTTTCACGACACAATTACCTATTAATGAGTGTAGTTAATGCAAAGAGATGTCATCATCTGACAATGCTGTGTATGTTGTGTATGTTTTGTTAAATTCACAGCAAGTCCAGACGGTCAGCTAGAGACCTTGTCAACGTTGAGAACATGTTTTGTGAAGGTGCCCTGTACGGAATGGTGTACGAGGAAGAGGGGAAGAGTCAGAAACCTTCAGCCCAGCCAATCATGCTCCTGAATGTCGTCTCCGGGAAATGTGTCCCTGACGCTGATGGGATCTTCAGCCCAGCCAGGGACAGAGCTGAGGTTATTGGGCATAAGAGAATGGCTAGGAAGGAGAGCCAGGGCTCAGAATACAATTGGACATCTGGCAAGCTGACTTCCTAAAGTTTCTCCCCAGGGCCGGCCCGAGGCATAAGGGAACTATGCGATGGCTTTAGGGCCCCCATGCCACCAGGAGCCCCCGGGAGAAGCAAAGTTTCAGGAAGAAATGAACTTGTACACAACCTACAGGCAGCCTACCCATGTCCTTAGGTTCTATCCCTCACTTGTACAAGTAAATGAAGCTTATGAAACATCTGATGCTGAGTGTTGGTATGGGGGCCCTGGATGAAATTTTGCTTAGGGCCCCATAAAGGCTTGGGCCGGCTCTGTGTCTCCTGCTGCAGGACTAGTACGGAGGAGGATCAACTCAAAGACACATTTTCACACAAGGAAACTAATATTAATAACTAGAAATGCACCCAGAGAGTGCAGACCTCTGCCAAGGAAGCTGTTTGATAGAACATTTGACTATGTTACACATTTTTATTTTAAGTCCTTCTGCCTTTTTTTCATGGAGTTAGAAACTGGAATGTCAAAATTCGCCCTGCCCACAATTCAATTTGCGGTCACTAGGGGCGTCTAGATTTGTATGCTTGTAATGCTGAAGAATCGTTTTAAAAATCCTGGTTCCAGTTCGTGATCCGCATCACCACCAACATTTAATCACCTGTTCCTTTGGTCATTTCCAACAACTCCACAAAGTGTCATTCAAATCCGTTTATAAGTTTTTGAGTTATCCTGCTGACAAACAGACAGACAGACAAACAATCAGACAGACGAATCAATGTGACCAAAAACATAACCTCCTTGGTGGAGGTAATGTCAGGGAATACATTCTAAAGTAACTAGGAGTGCTGTCCTTCCTTTATTCTGTATTGTTTTTCATGGAATAAGCACCAAGCTGCTCTTTACTTTTGTTGAGTCGAGTGCCTTACATGACGTCTATTCACACAAGGAAAATGACAATGATTTGAAGACTTAACACACAGACTAGTAATCTCTCTGAACTGTGCTTAAAATTGTTCCATCGTTTTCCTAAAAAAGCATATTTTTCCCCCTGGAGGACGTAATGAGCCTGGGATATAGTGTTAACACCCAGACCCCGTCCCCTGCCAACTCTGAAAAGATGTTCGTAAGTCAGTGAGGAAAAAATATATGCATAAATTATATAAATGATTAATTATGATATAAATGGCAATACATGTGTTAACACATGCAACTTGGCATTGAACAAGGAAGTTGTGGAATATATATATAGGCCTACATATTTATCTATGTCACTATTGAGTCAACAAGTCTCAATACTGTAACTGCTTGTCGTACATTGTGAATACTGCCTGTTAACATTTTGTATGTTTTCAGTTTTTGATTATTTATTCATTTTTCTATTTAACTTTCTTGTGAATGTTCTGAAGAATTTGAGTTCTTATGTGTAAAGTACAAACTCTGGTCAGAGAAGTGTCTGTTGAAAAATTATATAATTATAAATATATATATTTAGGCTTACAGTAGCTGTTCCTGTTTGGTTTTTGAGTCAACGTTGACGTTTGAATTCAAAGGTACACAAAATTATGTAACAACAACCCTGTCTGCCTTGTGATTAGTTCCGCAACGTACACCTCATAAAATGTAAGGCTGTAAGGAGTAGAACACACTTTATGGCCAAACTGTCACGCACATGAGCTCCTTAGACGTCTCAATAAAAACGTACTGAACACATTGTATTGGTGTCATCTTTATGCATACTAGATCTGTTCAAAAGGTCAGGGTTCCTGACCAACGTCAGAAATGTATGCTTTTTCACATGCTATTAAGCCACACTGTTGGCACTGTGTTATGTCTATCCTCCTTTATGGTTCTGAATGCTGGATAATGACTGAAAAGGACATAGGCACGCCTTCCAGCTTTCATAACAGCTGCCTTTTAGAAGGATTCAGAAATTATTCCGGCCTCAGAGACAGTGGCGTAGTCTACTTTTACGTAGAACGCAGGTATACGGAGTATACCCACTTCAAAATTTCAGGGATTTCAGTATACCCACTTCAAAAAATGCTCAAATATACAGTACCCACCATAAAAAAGCAGACTACACCACTGCTCAGAGAATATCTAACAGGGAACTACAGGATTACGAGATGCACAGACGTGGAGACCCTTCTAATTGGCAGGAGGTGGAAGTGGCTAGGAGGACACCTACTCAGAAAACCACGGGGCGACATCACAAGAGTCGCACTTCGATGGACACCAGAAGGAAAGCGCAGGAGAGGGAGACCAAAGACAACCTGGAGGAGAACCATTGAAGGCAAAATGCAGGAGAGATCCCCTAACTGGAGCACCATTGAGAAAAAAGCCAACAACAGAGATGAGTGGAGATCCTTTGTCCTTGCCCTATGTGCCACAGCAAGGACTAAGTAAGCTGGCACTCTAAGTGCAGTCAGACAAGTCTTGTAGAATACGAACCAAACAGAAAGACAACAAATAGCCTAATAAAAAACACAAGGTCATATGGTCTCACATACAAGTACATATTAATATTACTTTTGAACAATGTCTACTTTAAAATATGTGCATTAAAAATGAGTTTTAACACACAGAATTACAGTAGCCTACATAACTTCGTAACCTATATTTCACAGAACTTCAGAAATGAAAATGTTCACAAGATGTAGTGTAGTGTTTTGTGAAAACAATGAGCGTATTCAGGGAAGCCAACGGAGAGCAAAGCAAAGGGGTCATTTGTCCAGGTTGCCTTGTCTCTGTGTGTGTGTGCGTGTGCGTGTGCGTGTGCGTGTGTGTGCGCGTGTGCGTGTGCGTGTGCGTGTGTGTGCGCGTGTGCGTGTTTATGTGGAGGGGCCTTTCAGGTGAATTTGCTCCAAGCCTGACCAAAGCTGTCAGTGGCCCTGGGAATATTATATAAAAGTTTCGCTTTGCCCTCTCTTGAAGTCCTCCTCCAACAAAGATTTACTCATCACAGTGACATCACCCTTAACCTTCACCATCGCCATGGAAACATACTGAGTGTCTGCAGTGCACAACAAAATGGACCTCATACAGTCAGATGCTAAACTCAAAATCAGGACATCAGTAAAGATCTTCCTGTCCTTTGTTCTTGCCTACCCACGCCACTGTTCTGCCGCAAAAAGTGCACCGCTCCACCAGTGAAGCGACGCAAAAAAGTCGATGAAAATATTACCATAGTAGAACACTACTACAGCATCAAACAAAGTCTTCAGTATATTATGACTTGGTAAGGGTCATTCTGCCTAGTATAACAACCAATTTCTATAGGCCTATAGGGGCCATGTCAGAAAAGTTAAACAAAGTAATGCTTCCTGGGCTGGCCTCATACTATATGCAAGTAATACCTAACGTACAAAGCAATATATTTCCAGCTATCTTCTGGCCATTTTTACATGATGACAATTCTGCATAGATTGAAAAATGAGAAAAGGTTGCACCATGCATAGGTTACTTTATTATTACACAGACGCGTTTCAGCACCGAAAGAAACCTATGCATGGTGCCAGTGGTGTAGTCTACTTTTTTATGGTGGGTATACTGTATATTTGAGTATTTTTTGAAGTGGGTATACTGTATATATTTGTGCTATTCAAAACAATGGATCAATCAATTTTAAGTGGGTATACTGAAATCCCTGAAATTTAGAAGTGGGTATACTCCGTATATCCGTGTTCTACGTAGACTACACCACTGCATGGTGGGACCTTTTCTCATTTTTCAGTTTTACAATATTTTGGTCAGCACTCTTTTATTTTATTTTTACATTTTTATTTACACTTTTACACATATCACACAAACAACAAGGAAAACAACAACAACAAAAACAAACAAACTAGACAATAAAACATAATTAATTCGTACCCACTTCACATACAGGTCTACCCAATGTGCTTAAATTAGGTTTGCAAGTCTTACTGTGTCTATGTATTTATGTACTAAGGACCATGTAGACCTGACATCCAATTGCTTTAGGTGCTGTTATATTTTGGTCAGCACTCTTAAAAGAAGAAAAACTTGTTGGATGAAGCCTGCTCCAACCTTTATGAAATTCTGCATAGATACCACCAATGAGCTTGGCCTCATCTCCACCTTTTTGTTATAATGTTTTGTGTTCATTAACTCCTAGTGAATCACTTCTTTTTGAATTGGGTTTGCAGTACATTGGCATGAGACTCGTCAAGGACCAAGGCTGCGCGTGTGTGACTCTCCATGCTTTCCCGACTGGTTGTTTATTTATTTACAGGCATATTATTTTGCAGAAATCTAATGGCTCTGTGTCCTGCTCAACAGCAACAAAAAACAAGTGCAGTTGTATTTTCCTTGTGTTGCAGACTGTTGGCATTTCCCTCTTCTTCCTGCTTTTGTTTATTGTTTTGTTTTATTGCTTTTCTCGCCGAGGTGGTTTAGTCTCTCTGTGTCCTCAGTCACAAAATAGAAGCCATGCCTTAAGACTTTGAAAACAAAATCATAGTAGGACGAAAAAGCTCTAAGAAATACATCTGCAACTAAAAAAACATTCACATACGTACACATTCACATACACATCTTATTCTCTTCCACCAGCTTTGCAGTGCCCCAGCACTCATGGCCGTAACTACCACTGAGGACACAGAGGTCATGTCCTCTGTATTTTTTTTTTCAGTAATGCAAATTTATCTATTGCAATGATAAATTCAGTCCATAGTTCACCCCCATTTATCCAGAGGCTCATCTTGTCACCAGGCTAGTCAGGCAGCCGCTTCGGGCCCCCAAGCCTAGATGGTGAATAATAGTTACGATTTTAAACTACAATAGTGGCGATTTGTTGCGATTGCGAATGTTCATTCTTTTGAATTTTTGCTTGGGGCCCCAACTTAGGCCTACTCTAGAATTGCCTCTGCATTTATCCTTAAGGCAGTGATGAAAACAAATTTAAGAGTTTGACTAAAGTGTTTGAAGCATTCTCAGTGTACAGTATGCAGTACAACACGCAGTATTTGAAATGTCTGGTTACGGCCCTGCCAGCACTAATGCTTGCAGCCTCCCACCTACAGCCTACGGCCTTGATGTTTCTTTTTTTAATTACACATCATAGATGAGGTCACCAAAGCCAAACATTAGAGTCTTGACTGTTGAAAGACTTCAGCTTCTTATCTAATGGAAAGGTATACTGAAGCAAGGTCAATTCACACTGTAAACATGAAATGTCCAATGGAGAATCTGCAGCTTGCCTCTGTGAATGAACGCCTAAATGTTCTCTGAAGAACCTGAGAGCTCTCTGAGGAACCAATATTATGTGACAGATTGGTTCTTGGAAGATCCCAAAGATTTTCTTGAAGGTTCTTCACAGAGACTAGTAACCCACAGGTTCTTTGAAGAACCTTAAAGGTGCCTGCACAGTCCAACTGAACATTTTTTTTTCCAATATATATATATATTTGGCTTTATTCGATAGGACAGTGAACGCAGTGACAGGAAGTGAGTGGGGAGAGAGAGAGACGAGGAAGGGTCGGCAAAGCACCCGGGCCCGAATTGAACCCGGGTCAGACATGTGGCAGACGAGTGCCCCACCATTAGCACCACGGTAGGGCCCAACTAAACAGTCTTTGAGGAACCTTCAAATTCGAACAGTGTTTACCTGACAAGCACATTAAATTCACAACATTACAATTGATTGTGCTGACTATACAGGAGCTGGTCAGCTACTGAATGAATGGCTATTTTCATGACAAAGTTATTATTTATGAGAAAAGTTTGAATGTTAAAATGTTAAATGTTTATTTGTACTGTATTTATTATTGACCACTTATTGTTACCAGTCCATCACTGTTACCTGTCATGTCTTGCACTTTATGTCAGTCTGTAAAATGTCAGTCTTGTATATGTTTTGTCCTGGCATGGTATAGAGAGAAAACGTAATTTCATTTCCCTTGTATGCCTTGTGCATATGAAGAAAGTGACAATAAAAGCTGACTTGACTTGACTTGACTTGATAAAGTTTCAACTGCGTGACTTTTAGGTCCAGGAAACAGTGGATCATACTTGCCTTATATGGTAGTTGGGAGAATACTGGTGGCTACACCATTCATTTCCATTCTGCCTCTGTGGCACACTGTGATAAGAATAAAAGAGACACACTGCAGTGCTGCCTAGCGAGTAAAATTCAAAGTAGTGCTGCCTGAAACAACCCAAAACTCATTTAGCCTACATAAAGCTTAAATCATGCAAATACGTACATAGGCCCTATAACACAAGCGTTTTGTCTGTATATTGTATGAAATGAATTGCATTACATTGCTTAGCCTTCAGCTTGGCCTTCATGCAGGAAAATGAAGCAAATTATGACTCATGCTGCTGAAGGACTGAACAGAGATGAACTGCAAGTCCCCCCCTAGGGCCTAGCGTATCCCATACCATACATGTCCAGCAGGGGGCAGGCTCAGCCAGACTCGACCCAGGTGCAATCGAGAGGGCATTAAAACTTTTCAGTACTTAATTATGGTAATATGAACACCCATGCCCAAGCACTCTCGTAGTTATTTAACCAACGCGATTCTATTCACAATACTATTCACAATAGACACCAATAAGCACCGGTTTGAGGAAGGTTGTCCTATTTCTGCAACCCTTTGTATTTGATGCCGTGTGTTGCTTGTTAATCTGTGTGTGAAAAGCAGGTAGGTTGCAGATGCATTCAAAAGCCATGATCAGAAGGCCACAGACACACACACAAACACACGCACACACGCACACACACACACACACACACACACACACACACACACACACACACACACACACACACACACACACACACACACACACACACACACACACACACACACACACACACACACAGAGCGAGAGAGAGAGAGAGAGAGAGAGAGAGAGAGAGAGAGAGAGAGAGAGGGAGGAGAAGGCTATGAAATGAAATTCACCAAGTTATAAATAAAAATGAAATATTTATTGATTTGAACTCGGTTTTTCAAGGAGAGATGATACCGTATGGCAGGTCATTAAAAAGGGATTGAGGACATTGAATTTAATCCATATGGGGGTTTGTTTGCTCTGCCCAAGGACGGCCAAGACAACACAAAGCGGCACATTTGCATAGAGACCTTGGGAGGCAAATGCCTTGTACTTGCAGGGGCCTTCCAGTAGGCCTACGCCAACACTGCACTGCATGCAGCACAAGATCTAATTGGTCCAAACCTCTAGCCTGGGCGAAAGCGACTGTTGACTCCGTCAAACAGTCTGGCAAAAGTCAAGACGAATCCGTCTCCGTGGAGCGTGGGAGATACTCTGCCATTTTAATTCATTGAGTTCCGAATTCAATTTAAAACCCATATTGTGCTTTATTAGTATGACTGTTACGATATAGCGTCGCGCAAGCATACAAATAACAAAACAAAAGTGTGAATTTAGTTACCTTAACCAATCAGTAATGGACTTTGCGGGTGAGTTCTGCGTCACACCACTCTCAACTGTTTGCTGGTTGGCTAAACACTGAGATAACCGAGCTGGAGGCTTTTATTTTGCCAGACGATGTGCTGAGCCAGAATCTTTGGGTGGAGTATAAAGGATGGCGTCGTCAGGCTAGCTCTGCTCTGCCACTCTGATCGGCTCTGCTCCCCACGACAACCGAGCAGTTTAAAGGTGCACTGTGTAATATTTTTTGGAATAATTTTAGTAATAACAGATGTTTTGCTGCCTTTT
>NC_085868.1:24647275-24679775 GCF_034702125.1 Engraulis encrasicolus
TCCTATATGTTGTCTCCCTATGGAGAAATGAATGGGAAATCTGTCAACTTTGACCTAGAAAAAAAGTATGTTCCACTAAATATAAAGCTGTAGATTTCTAATATGGGGGTATAAGGATCACTTAAAAGTAGGAACGATTACTATTGCAATTTATCCCGGGTTTGGGCCTTTTTGTTTCAAATATATTTATTGTGAAACATTCCTTTCAAGGCACTTTGTTTGACATTTACATGTTTCCTTTTTAAGAAAAAGTCTGACACATACATAAACAACAAAAAAGGTATAGCAACAATATCTATTAATAAAATAGGGACAATAAAAACAAATGACAATAACATTAAAAGTACTGAAAATAAAAACAAAAACACAATAAGTGACAGTGTCCCGCTGTAAAGAGATTAAGTAACAGCTCCAAGAGCTACAGGACTACAACCCCCCTATCCCCCCCACGCCCCGTCCCACCCTCCCCCAGGAGTGCTACGCTGTGGTCATATTAGTCAGTTATTGAATGAAGGTAAGAGACTAATGGCTCCCAAGTTTTTTCAAACTCTCTCAGTTTTTCTTTTAGGATGCATCTAATTCTTTCCAGGTGAAGAGTGTCGGTCAGGTCTGAAAGCCAGTGCTTAAATGAGGGCACCTCTTTGTCCTTCCAATGTAAAAGGATCAGCTTCTTGGCCGTTATGACACCATATGACAGGAGACGCTGTTGTGCTACATTAAGCTTTAAGAGCTCATCAGATATTCCCAGAATGATCAGAACAGGATCTGGGATTATTTGGACTTCCAGAATCCTAGACAGGAAATTAAATATGTCACCCCAATATTTTTGTAGTTTATGACATAGGGCATAACTGTGTGATAAGGTAGCCTCCGCACATTCACATTTCTCGCACAATGGCGATATGTCTGGGAATATTTTATGTAACTTGACCTTGGAGTAATGTAGCCTATGTAGAATTTTAAATTGTATCAGACAGTGTCGGGTGTTAATGGAACAGTCATGTATATGTTCAAGGCATTCTTCCCACACATACTGAGGTATTTGGGTTCCAAGCTCCGTTTCCCATTTGTCTTTTAGGGCATCCATTTTGGGAGGACTCATGCTCAGCAATGTGCCATACAGTTGAGAGATAATGGAGTGTGACCTGGCAAACATTTTAATGGAGATCTCCAAAGCATTGGGTGCTACCGTTTCAAAATCCGGGAGATGTGTTTTGACATAGTTCCTAATCTGGAGGTATCTGAAGAAATGATTCTTTGGTAATTTAAATTTCTCCTGGAGTTGTTGAAAAGAGGCAAAAGTACCCTTAATGTACAAGTCCCCAATGTTTCTTATCCCAGACTCCCTCCACACATTGAACGCTCCATCTAAGGTGGAGGGGGTGAATGTCGGGTTGGCCGCTACAGGCAACAGAGAGGACAGCACACCAAGATTGAAATGTTTTCTCATTTGTTTCCATGTCCTAATAGTATCATGAATTATAGGGTTGTTCTTGTAATATGTTTTGCTGACCTTCACAGGTGCTAGTAAAACTGCTCTTATTGAGTATGGCAAACAGTCTTCACGCTCCATCTCCAACCCATTGAAAGGTGAAGGGGCATCCTCCAACCAGTGTGCGATAGAGCGCAACCCAGCAGCCCAATAGTAGTGCTTGAAGTCCGGTAGTGCTAGCCCTCCAACAGGTTTATGCTTACATAGGTGTTCCTTTTTAATTCTGTGTGCTTTGTAGTTCCATATAAATGGAAGAACGATGGAGTCTATTTTCTTAAAGAAAGATTTAGTGAGAAATATAGGCAGATTTTGAAAAAGGTAAAGTATCTGAGGGAGAAAGATCATTTTGATGGCATTGACCCTTCCCAAAAGGGAAATTGGCAGCGTTCTCCAAAACTGAATGTTGTGTTCTAGTTTTCTTAGCAAGGCCGGAAAATTGGCCTTATAAAGGGCATTGTAGTTCTTGGTGATTGTCGTTCCTAAATAAGTTAAGCTGTCATGGACCACCCGTAGAGGGAGCTGTTTAAGCCACTCCTGGTCTCCCAGTCGTATTGGTAGCAGCTCACTTTTACCCCAATTAATCCTATACCCAGAAAAGGTTCCAAACATGCTAAACACGTCCAATACTGCAGGAATGGTTACTGATGGTTCTGTGATATATAACAATATGTCATCTGCATACAAAGAGATCTTGTTTTTAGTGCATTCTGTGTCGTAGCCATGAATGCCAGGATGTGCACGAATAGTTTCCGCAAGCGGCTCTATGGCTAGGGCGAAGAGTAGTGGGCTAAGTGGACAGCCCTGTCTAGTACCTCTACCCAGCTGAAATGGGGCAGACAGTGTCCGATTTGTAAGTATTTTAGCACAAGGATTATTATACAGTAGCTTGATCCAGGACAGAAAGGTGTGGCCACATCCAAACTTTTCCAGGACAGCAAAGAGGTAGGGAAATTCCACCCGGTCAAAGGCCTTTTCAGCATCTAGGCTAAGGATGACAAGGTCTTGTGTGGGTGGTCTGCTACAGTGCATGACATTGAGGACACGTCTTAGGTTGTAAAAGGAGTTTCTATTTGGAATAAACCCTGTTTGGTCTGGATGCACTAATTTGCCCATAAAGGCATTAAGCCTCTTGGCTAACGTCTTAGCTAGAATTTTTTGGTCAGTGTTTAATAAGGAAATTGGCCTATATGAGCCCACTTCCTCTGGGTCCTTTCCTTTTTTTAATAGCAAAGTGATGGTAGCTTCAGTTAGAGTTTGGGGTAGCACACCATCCTCACATGACCGTGTGTATAAAGCACGCAGGTATGGAACCAACAATAGTCCAAATTTTTTGTAAATCTCATTACTAAGCCCATCAGGGCCTGGGCTTTTACCATTGTTTAGTGATTTAATAGTTGCTAATAGCTCCTCACAGCTAATGTCTGCATTTAAGATCTCACGCTCTGTTTCGCTTAAGGATGGGAGGTTACATTTATCCAGAAATGACTGTGCCACGTCCGGAGATGCATTATGTTCAGATGTGTATAGATTTTTGTAGAATTGTGTGAATCTGTCATTAATGTCTTTATGTGAAGTCAGGGCAGTTCCCGCTCCTGAGTTGATTTTATGAATTGCTCTGTCATTTTCAATTTTACGCAATTGTCTTGCAAGTAATTTATGCGGTTTATCACCAAATTCAAAATGTTTTTGTTTTGCAAAAACAAAGGCTCTGCTAATCTTATCAGACAGTATTTTATTCAGCTCGTATTTGAGCGCAGAGATCTTCGTGTGTTTTTCCAGAGAGGGTTGTTGAGCGTTTTCCCTGTCCAACTGATTAATTTGTTTTTCTAATTCTATTTGGTGTTCCTTATTACTCTTCTTGAGGGATGCTTGGAAAGAGATAACACAACCTCTGAAATATGCCTTAAAGGTTTCCCACAATAATGTGGGTGAAACGTCATCTTTATCATTCGTTTCAAAAAAGAGTTTTATGTGCGTTTCTAGGTATTCACAGAACTTGGTGTTTGTAAGTAGTTCAGGGTTGAATCTCCAAGTTTCTTGGGTGGGTAAATGCCCAGGGAGTTTAATTGAAAATGACACTGGACTATGGTCAGAAATAATAATGTTGTGGTATTTGGCATTATAACAATAGGGCAGCAATTTGCCATCAACTAGGAAGAAGTCTATTCTTGAGTAGACATTGTGTACTCTGGAATGAAAGGAATATTCCCTACCTGAAGAGTTAGAGAGCCGCCAAACATCAGCAAGATTCATATTCTTTGTGTATGACCTAAGGAGATCGCATGCCTTTGATGGTTCTATTCTAATGGTTGAGGATCTATCCAAGTATGTGTCCCAAACAAAATTAAAATCTCCACCAAGGACTAGGTTAGTGTTGGAAATGTCTGGGATTAAATTTAGGACTTTTCTAAAAAATTCTGGGTCATCATGGTTTGGACCGTATACATTCAGTAAGGTCATTGGGGTGGAATGAATTTCCCCCACAACAATTACATACCTCCCATCCTTGTCAGCAATAGTGGACAGTTGTTTAAAAGGAACCCCCCGTCGGATAAGAATAGCTGCACCTCTAGCTTTAAGGGAAAAATTAGAATGGTAAATTTGCTGTAGCCATCTGCATCTAAGTCTTCCATGTGAGTCGTTCTTTAGGTGCGTTTCTTGTAGAAAGATAATATCTGCTTGTAATGACTTAACCCTATCCAGACCGGGCTTTTTTGGCATTCCTGGGACCGGGGGGGGGCTCTTTTGACCCCCCCCTCATAACTTAGGAACCGAATGGAGTATGGCCACCAAACTTGGAAGAGATGATCTTCAGCCAGAAATCTCTGATTGACATAAGTTTGGTGTCAGTATTGGGTATTATGACGTCATTATGACATCATTTCCTGTTTTTATCGCCCAAATTGTCACCGTGACGTATTTTCCATCTAACTTGGATAATGCACATAAATTTTAGTTATTATGTGCATCAGATCACTTCAAATGTTCACAAGGGTTTCTGATGCTAATGAAAATGTAAAAAAATATGAAAAATTACTTGACAAAATCACGTCGTAGATATGGCAAAGCGGCTTCTGTTTCTTGTAACATTGCCGCAAGCAGTCAGCCCTCAACAACAGGATACATTATTACCAAATTTGCACGGCATGATCTACATAATACACACAAGCAATGAGAAGTAAAAAGAAGAGACAAAATTGAGCTGAAATATGCATTGATAAAGATAAAAGCAGCTATTTGATTTTAATGCAATGACGTCATCAAATTAGCATAAATTAGCATACATTAGCATACATTAATGATCATTAATTAAGCTAATATTATATTAGGTAATGTTATGCTAATGTAATGGAATAACTGTACCATAAGTAGTATGCAATAAGGAGGGTACACTGATGAGACTTAGATCAGTGATTTCTGGTCAGACGTACCTGTCAGAAAACCGTTGCCATGGCAACACCAAAAATGATAATCCTAATCTTTTGGCATCACATTGTAGCCAACTTCATTTTAGAAAAAGTCACCAAGTTTCGTAGTCATAGCTCAAGTCACTCAGGAGTTATACAACATCAAAGTTGGTGCGGGCACTTTTAGCCCCCCCCCGGGTCTGGATAGGGTTAAGGGTAGCACTTTACAATAACCTTCCGCTATAAACAGTTAATAAACAGTTAGCAAACAGTTAGCAAACAGTTAACTATTAGTTAACTAAAGGTTTACTATACATTTATAGGTGTATACTAAACACTTACAAAGTTTTAAAAATATATTTATTAGTCCTTCCGTAACACTTAATAGAACATAATAATAAGTTACTTAATATATTATTAAAACTACTTTTATGATTAATTAATTAGCATATCAACAGTAACTTAAGCATAACAAGTGACTTATAAACTGTTAACTAATTATTACTTAATATATTATAATTATTAGTTGTAGTTTACAATTTATAGTTAAATATTAACTAAGTACTTATTATTTAATTATTAATACATTGTAATGAAATAATTTTTAAGTGTTAATATTAACTAAACTATTGTTAATTACTTATAAATCATTTAAAATATATTTATTAGTCCTTCCGTAACAATTAATAGAACATAATAATAAGTTACTTAATATATTATTTTAAAAAATTATGATTAATTAATTAACATATCAACAGTAACTTAAGCATAACAAGTGACTTATAAACTGTTAACTAATTATTACTTAATATATTATAATTATTAGTTGTAGTTTACAAATTATAAAGGAGGAGAGGAGAGGAGAGGAGGAGAACAGGGCAGGGGAAAAAAGAGGAGAGGAGAGGAGAGGAGAGGAGAGGAGAGGAGAGGAGAGGAGAACAGGGAAGAGGAAAAAGAGGAGAGGACAGGAGAAGAGAGGAGAGGGGGGGATAGGAGAGGAGAGGAGAGGAGAGGAGAGGAGAGGAGAGGAGAGGAGAGGAGATGGGAGAGGAGAGGAGAGGGGAGGGGAGGGGACAGGTGGGGAGAGGAGGGAAGAGGAGAGGAGAGGGGAGGAGAGGAGAGAGGAGAGGAGATGAGAGGATGGGAGAGGAGAGGAGGGGAGGGGAGAGGATAGGAGGGGAGAGGAGAGGAGAGGAGAGGAGAGGAAGGGAGAGGGTAGAGTAGAGGGAGGAGAGAAGACGAGAGTGGGGAGGAGAGGGGAGAGGAGAGGAGAGGAGAGGAGAGAGGAGAGGAGAGGAGAGGGGAGGGGAGGGGAGAGACAGAAAGAGGGTGGACAGAGAGAAGACTGTGTGCGCAAGAGAAAGAGAACAACTCCTCTCTGCCATTCACTCCTCCTCACCCATCTCTCCTTTCTTCCTCCATTCTCAAGTCAAGTCAAGTCAAGTCAAGTTCTATTATCATTCTCTTCTTTCCCTCTCTATTTTCTCTTCTCCTCTTGTGTAAATAGGCCTATTTGGCAATGGGATGGCACCTACTGTTGTACTCTTGTGGTTCAAGGCTGGTGGCCAAATATTTTGTTTTAGCAGTGGTTTTAATGTGTATTACATTAATACACAGAAAAGTGGACCTTCCCAATTTTGAGTTTTCAGTCATAAACAATCTTACGTTTTATATTGGTAAATATAATTGCACCTTTAAGTTAAAGTTTCTATTGCACTGAACTGTCTTCTATTTTCATGTCATTGAAATAAATAAAATAAATCAGCTGATTAGGTTGATATCTTTCCTCTGTTTATTTATTGTATGCTGTTCTAGTTGTTTGATAGCCTATTTCATCAACCCAGTCGACAAATGCCTATTGAAAATGTAAAATAAATAGTTTATAAAAAGCATACACAGTAAAATGGGATAATAAATAGAGGTAATTCTGGTGAAACAATGAATTAATGATGGGTTGTTATTGTTAAAAACATGACTTAAATGAATTTGAAATAGCAGAACCTTTACTGTGACAATTACGATTTGGACTTTTATTTTGAAACCGGCTGTGGCTTCCCTTGAAGCCGTTCACTTCAGTCTGTCGTCTGCCGAGCCAGTCGAATTTTCTTTGGAGCTAGAAACAATCAAAAGAAAATAATTCGTTTTTTATGAAGTTTAAGTTTCCTTTTGGAGTACGGAGCGTCCAGCTCTGTGAATGATGTAAGTTTTGAAGACTAGAGGCTTCCTTTCATCGAGTATTTGTTTTGTTTCAATTCACCCGGAACTTTCTAAAGACGTTGAGGGGTACACTTCGGGGGTACACCCGGCTGCACACCAGCTGTTTGGCGCCTCACTGCTGTGTGCCCAAATGTAGTCCTACGTCCTCAAAGAGAAACAAATCCTACCGTGGACAGACTTTCCACCGTTTCGCCAAAGAGCAGGCACTTCGGCGTGAATTAATTCATCACATCAAGAGGGATCCTGGTCCATATTTCAAGGTAAGATGCATAATTATGTCCAATCATGCGCATTAGCTAGCACAAATAAGCTAGCTCGCCAAACTTGTCATGACTCATGTAGCCTAATGAAGCCTAATTTAAAAAAATATGAATGTGTAATTACACAACCCTACATTTATATGGTATTTCCAGATCGCTATTTCAAAATTATGCTTTCAATTTTGTGTTAAGCGATCCGATGGCTTACCAGATGTGTTACCAGAACCAGTAGCATACTTGTGCCAAAATGAAGTTGTTTTGCTAACGAACTAAAATACATGCTGGTATTTATGGTTACAGATCAACGCTGAGACCGAGGTTTGATCTGAGCACGTTGAGAAGCAATGCTTTGTTAACCCTTTCATGCAGACACCATGAAAAAAATGTGCAAGATTTTTTATATATTGATTTTCTCACTCATAATGGAGCTAATATGAAGAATCTTTTGGAATTTTTCAAAAATCTCTTTTGATGTGGAAGTTATTTTACTGTCCACATATGTGGACACTGCGCATCAAAGGAGTGAAAAGTTATATAGGCCTATACTGTATTTCAAGTTCAAATTAAGCTGTTTTATTCATTTGTTTATGGTGTTTTATGCTATATAACAACACAATATAACACTTTAACACCATATATCACTGTAATTAACCAACAACAAAAACATATATATAAAAATAGCATTGTTTATATAGGCGGTCATAGAAAAATATGTGGGAAATTCTTATTGCATGCAAGAAGACAGCCAATGCTGGTGAACAAAAAGCTCAGTTTGATTCAGCATGTACTCTAGCTCAATCTTACATCATTTATGTTGTCCCTGTATAAAAGGTAATGTGAAATTTGCCTCCAGACACATGCGTTCTGTAGTCATTCATCAGCATTTTCAAGTATTTTCTGTAAAAAAAAATAGTGTTAAATAGACCCCCTATTATAAATGTAAGTTAATTTACTTACTTTCCATGTTACCTTGTGTCATATTACAACATTATATGACACTTATGCATTATACATTACACTATTTAAGGAACAAAGATGAAACAAAGAGGAAAAAAACCTGTCAATTTAGCAATATTTACATACACAGCTATGGCAAGATTTGTGGGGAAACCTTGTTGCATGTGGAAAAAACCTTAAATTCTGATGAAGACACATCTGTATTTGATTCAGCATGGATTCTAGCTCAATCCTACATCATTTATGTTGTCCCTATATGAAAGGTAATATGAAATTTGCCTCCAGACACATGCGTTCTGTAGTCATTCATCAGCATTTTCAAGTATTTTCTGTAAAAAATAGACCCCCTATTATAAATGTAAGTTAATTTACTTACTTTCCATGTTACCTTGTGTCATATAATGTTGTAATATGACACTTATGCATTATACATTACACTATTTAAGGAACAAAGATGAAACAAAGAGAAAAAAAACTGTCAATTTAGCAATATTTACATACACAGCTATGGCAAGATTTGTGGGGAAACCTTGTTGTATGTGGAAAAAACCTTAAATTCTGATGAAGACACATCTGTATTTGATTCAGCATGGATTCTAGCTCAATCCTACATCATTTATGTTGTCCCTATATGAAAGGTAATATGAAATTTGCCTCCAGACACATGCGTTTTGTAGTCATTCATCAGCATGTTCAAGTATTTTCTGTGAAAAAATAGTGTTAAATAGACCTCCTATTATAAATGCAAGTTATTTTACTTACTTTCCATGTTACTATATGTAATATTACAACATTATATGACACTTACACATTATATATTACAGTATTTAACGAACAAAGATGAAAAAAGAGAAAAAAAAACTGTCAATTTAGCAATATTTACATACACAGCTATGGCAAGATTTGTGGGGAAACCTTGTTGCATGTGGAAAAAAAACTTCAATTCTGATGAAGACAGATCTGTATTTGATTCAGCATGTATTCTAGCTCATTCCTACATCATTTGTGTCATTTTGTGGTGAAAGAAACCCGAAATATGCCTATAGACACGTGCGTGAAACACTAATTTTAGGTAGTTTTTCTTGAATTTATTAAATTAAAAGTGTTAAAATGTGTTAAATATGTTAAAAATAATTTATTTTCACACTATAATCATTATAAATGCTCATAACATTAAGTATTTGCCCAAAATGAGCAGAATATTCTCAGGGTAATAATAAATTATATGTTTATCATTAGACTCCTTTGATGCGCAACGTCCACATACGTGGACAGTAGCTTTATATTGTATAAAAACCTACCTTTATTGTAAATTTGGATTTTAACAACATAGACTTCTCAAGTGAACTGTACTAAACATCATAATATTTTTTAAAACCTGAAATTGCCCTTTGGTGTGGTTGATTTTCAGATATAAACATGCTTGTTATGGTCATAATTCACATCGGTGGATTTCTTAGATTGATGATGTCATCAAACACTTAATATTTAGTGCAAAAAGTTATAACTGCTGTTAAAGTATTGTAATGAACCTCATGGTACTTCCCATATACAATTTGGAAAAAAATAACCACTATTTACCTATCTAAAGTGGGGTTAGAATTACTGTCCACGTATGTGGACACCGTGCATGAAAGGGTTAAGGTCACCCGTGGTATGACAACGCTAATAAAGGATGCTGTGCCTGCCAACTTTGTTCGCCTGGACTTCAGAGAAGCCAAAGAGGAGAATCATCATTCGCATAGCGTATTACCGTGGTTAGTTTGTTCAGTCATAATTCAACTGGCATGTGTTAACCAAGCCTGTTTACAAAAAAAAACAAAACTGATAATAGTTTGCCATGGAATACATTTTACTTTAGACAAAAAACTTAATGCATAGAGATATATTTGTTTGCATTGATCATGTAAGCTTACTCCTGAGCCAATGATTTCAAACTGTGATGTCATTACATTGCATTACATTTCACTTAGCTGACACTTTCATTTTATTCAAAGCGACTTAGTTATTATATGTCAGGGTATTGTTTACAGTCCCTGGAGTAATGTGGGTTTAGGTGCCTTTTCAAGGGCATTTCAGCCATGGAGATGTAGGGAGCGGTCATAGGGATTCGAACCTGCAACCCCCAGATTGAAAGACCAACTCTCTTATCACTAGGCCACGGCTGCCTCACCACTAGGCCACGGCTGCCCTGTGTATGTTATGACTCTCCTGTCCTTTGTGTTTCTTTTTCAGTATGGATTCCATGGAGTATTCCATCGAGCATTTCTTCTGTTTCAATCGTTTTGGTAAGGCAACTTGTCTATTTTTCCCCATACTGTTGTAACCTAAGTCTTATATTGTCTATCACTGCCAAATGCTTCAGGTGAAACCTGCAATTTGTATTTTGTTTTATTAATACTTAAGTTTGATGTTGGCTGGTTGAAATGAGTTCGGAGTAAGCAGACTGTCTTTCACATGCTGTGATCACGCACCCATTGCATGCAAGGTGTAATTCTCTAGGCCTATACATGGGTTCTAAATGTTGTTTATAACCTGACTCTGCGAACCTAGCTGTGCACAACTCCACCTCTGATTGTTGGAAACAGCTGACGGTCAAAAACTTATCTCACATGTTTGGCTGCCAGTGTCTTGCCCCTCCTCATAACATTGTGTTGAACACTGTACGGGCCCATGTATAATTGCAAGGTTACCTCAATTTCAGTACACTATGTTGTTATTTCATATTATTATATGGTGTGACGTCATCGGTCGAATGCTCCATTCATTTCAACGGGGCTCCCCAACGTTCGCACGTCTGTTATTTTTCGATAACGGACGGGTTGGTCTATTAACAGACCGCTGTCAATGGCAACAAGACTTTTCACTGCTAAAGCGACTTTTCAACAAGACTCCAATCAGCTGCCGTGATAACCAACACCTGTTGTCCTGGCTACCTAGCTGTTGCCTAGCGGTGTTCCACAACGGCACTGTTTTGTTTTGCGCAGCAACAATCTTAACATTAAATAGGCCTAAAGAAATGTCCCCGACATGTGCAGGGGTGATAGCAGTCCGGCGCCGCGCCGGAAATCCGGCGTAGCGTGGCTGTAGAAAAAAATAAAATAATAATTTCCCCAAAATTAATAAAATAATAAACTATCGCGTAGGCCTTCATTAATGTATGGTGAAAATAAATGAGCGCGCAACAGCCTGTTGTAAGAGACGCGAAAGGAACCCAAATGAGCAGCAGCCCATAATTGTATCATCCCGACATCTTACTGAAAAATGTATCAATTTGTTACGTCTTGCTCTTGAGTCACTCACCACATCACTGGCGGCAGTCTTCTAGTTCTAGTGAAAGGAGAAGTAGATTGGCTGTCAGTATGCACAGTAAAGAGAGTTCTAGGCCCCTACTGGTTACCCTTCTCAGATATTTTCACTGTCGACGGAGGCAAATCCAAAAATGGCATCTCGTTATACTGAAGAAACGGAAGAAAGTACTATAGGCCAAGTCTAGACCATTTGGATTCCGATAAAAAATTAGCAACTATTGTTAGCACAAATCCACATGGCTTGCTAGTTGTGATGGGTGTGTTGAACCGTGTGGATGTCAGTGGAATACTAGTGAAATTCTGTGATCAAGAAAACGTTTGAAGGTAAGGCCATTTAGTTATTAATTTGCCCACTGTGGCATGTTGGCTTGGGCCCGAATGATTTTGCCTTGCGCAGGTTACTCCAAAAACCTGACCATAAACGGCTTATTGATGCGCATAAACGGGCTCAGTGAGAGTATATGTTTGAAATAGGTTCGTCTATTTTCCTCATTTATGTGCGCTAAATGACTGCGCAATGTTGACAAACTTTGATGGAGATGGACGTTCTTTCAAAAAAAGTCTGTATGCTCAAAACGGTAGGCTATGCTATGCCCGTCATGATACTTTTTTTCTAGGTGTAGTGCGGAAATGTGGTCTACCATTGCGACATGTCCAAATGACAATGGAATGCTTGGATCGCTAATGTTTGGCAAGCCTAGTTAGCCTACACCCCTTGTAGGCTAGTGTGAGCTGAGTTCGTGGATTTTGGTCTACTGTTGGTTGAGGGATGGTGTTTTGCGTCATTCCTGACAAACCACGTGTCAAACTGATTTCAGGGAGATGTTTATATTAGTTATGCTGACTAAACCAACGCGCTCTGTGAAACCCCCAAACAGCCTCGCACAGGTTCACACAGCCTTTCTCTCTCGCGCGCTCCCTGTCGTAGCCCTTCTGCGTAATCGAATCCAGTTATTCCACGCACGATGCACAGGTTGTATTGTCTGCACGCTCTGGGCTACTTAATCCCTACTCTCGGGCAGGGGGCAATTATCAATATCAGACTCTCATGAACTTCAAATACTTGGCTTGCGTTCATGTGGCCACCACGGTGTCACCTAGACATGCAGTGAATGTTCATCTTATCTTCACGCCCTGTGCTATTTTCATGTAGCTTAATTCGGTCCTGTCTTTGTTTTTGTTGCTTTCTGTTATCTTTTCAACTAGTACATTGTAATGGGCGTGTGTACACGCGAGTGATTTTCATGTATTTTAATTGACTACAACCCAATGCGAAAGTCGCGCAGTAGTCACACAGGCTATATATACTGTCCTGTCCGTAATAACCACTGGTTCTGTCATCCGTGGAGTCGAAATATGCGATGTGAACGTGGGCCTGCATGTAGCCAATCATGCGCTTGTGCCCTAAATATCATGTACCGGTAATTAAAGGGCGTTTCCCTACAACGGAAAGGCAGGGGTTATAGCACAGCCCTTAAACAATCTGTGGTTATAGGTAGACCATGGGGCCACGAGTAGGCTATCTAAACGTATGTCCAGTAGCCTATACAAGTTATATGAGCAATGTCCCAATGAAAATGAAACTTATCAGCTTGCAGCAAATGTCATGTCATTTAAAAGTATTGCTCAATTAATTGGTAATCACCTCCTCTATTTTGGACAGTAGTTACTGTACTTTGGAGTAGTATTGCCTCCTACTGACCTGTCTTGGTATGGCTGCTACATATGTAGCTTTCAGTTAATTCAATGTGGTAAAATATGCACCATGTTTTCAGAAATGCATTCTGGTGTTGAAATGTTGCATTGGTTCAATACCCACCTCAATAACTTTAGTGCAACATCACAAGCCTAGAATGCATTTCTAACTGCATACGTTGGTATTCGTTTTTACAGCTAGAATTGAACGTGGTGGTCAGTTTCTTTCAGCCAAGTGCTGTAGCCTACCAACAGGGAAATGATCTGTGTTTTCGTGAATAACACTATAGAAATAATGCAAAAATGAAAACATTATCTTAAATGTTTGAATAATGTGTTTGAATAATAATAAGGCCTACATTACGTCTCATATGCAGTATGTCCCGTCGTCCCCCGGCCCCCCCTCCCCGACCAGGAAAAAAGTTCAGGCTCAGGATTTTTTTTCACTATCACCCCTGCATGTGTGAATCATTTAAGTATATCCATATAATAAGCGGGTTAACTTTCGGCGAGTCGGTCGCTTTGTGGAATAGCAGCACTCCAGAGAGAACAAGACCCCTCCGCTCCGCGTCGGGGTCTAAAGATTCTCTCTGTCGTGCTGCTATTCCACGGTAGCGACCTTCTCGCCGAACGTTAACCCTTACGTATTCACCCTGTTTACTTGATAATGGTTATTTAACTGAATGGTATGCAATGCAGTAGGAAAAAGGTGTTTGCAGGTTTGCAGTTTGCATAGCTTTTCTTTTGAGAAGATTGATTTTAAATGTTGCACAACTTTAAGTTTAAACTGATGATATTTGATAGGAATTCAACATTGTCCTGGGTGTGTAGCTTACGGCTGTAACTGCTATGATGCTTTTCTGTTATGCTGCTCTACAGCCTAGGCTACATGATGTGTATGTCCCTATCAAATAAACCAAACTTAACTGATGACATATGTTCACATAGGTGAAGTTTTTGAGCTGGATCTGGATTCTGCTGAGGATTCGTCGACTACTAGATGGCGAGCCACCCACTCATTCGAATGTGATCCTGTTCTACATTGCGCATGGCATATTTGGTAGGATTGTGGCCTGCTCGTGTCACATCACTGACTATGACTGACTTCAACGCCTTGAACTGAACTGCTTGAAAGGAGCTATTTTTCTTTTTGAACAACTTAAAGGAACTCTCTACATCGTCTCTTTTGAGGATTTAAAGGACTATTTCCAATTTTTGAAGGACAATTTTTTTTGGAATGTTCAAACCTTTTTGGGGGGCGGGGGCGGGGGTAATTGTAAATATTTAAACTTTTCAAACTCTTACTTGTGATGTTTTTATTTCATTTTGTTAATGCCCATTTTATTATTTTTCCCTATATCCTATGTTTGTATTTAAGAATGTCATTCTTCATTAGGGTTGCATACAATATTTTCTATGGATACATGATTATTTATAATGATAAATAAATAATAATTATTATTATTATTTATGCAAGATGGACATTTGACACGAACATTATGGTTTTCCCCGTTCATTTTGCTTTCAATATCCTTTCCTTTTTGTTTTGGACTGTTTCAATTCACGGGACGTCACTTTAATCCTCCAAAGGACATTTTTGGAGTGAAGCAGCCAACTCTCTTCAATTACTGCTCTTTTCGGCTTGCGCTCGCCTCTGTGGATCTAATAAGGACATAAAAGGACAGAAACTTAATGTTTTGTGTTAAGGCTACATTTTTATGTTAGAAATTATTTTTGTATTGTAAGGGAATTTGATCTGGGAAATGTGTGTTGTGACCCTGGCAAGTTCTCTGTTTTGTAGCGTGCTGGGGTTTTTGATTTGACATGCTCTAATATAAATGGTGAATATGTTGTAGAAACATATTGTATGTTGTCTTTTAATTGGTATCTTTTTCACTCTACCCAAAGCCTAGTGTCACATTCTGTAGCCCATACATCCTGGCCTACCATTGACGTGTACCATACTCAGTAGTGGGTAACAACAGTTTAACATCATTGATAATTCTTTTCTCTCTTTCTAACAGTGTGAAAATGTATTTCTTGAGACCAAGTGAAAATCATTTGTACTGTAATCATTTCTAGTGATACTGTCCAATTTCTGGAAATAGGCTCATATTACACATCCCCTTGAGTTAAATTATTGAGTTTTACCTTTCTCCTCCTGTATGTTCAACCGTTCTAGTATGGCAGTGCAAATTTTACCTCCATGCTAGCAGTTAACATTGAGTCCTATGAGACCAGCTGGCGGCTAGCTGGTCTCAGAACTCAATGTTAACTGCTAGCTTGGAGATAAAATTTGCACTGCCGTACTCAGAGAACGACAAGAAGTACAGGTAAAACAAAAAATAAGGGAAAGGTAAAACTCAATAACTTGACTCAAGGGGAGGTGTAATATGAGCTTATGTCCAAAAATGGGACAGTATCACTTAAATGTTACATATTAACTAATCTCAACCAACTTCACCATAAGGTTCCCCATTCTGAATGTTAAATATTAGTTATATATTAATTAAGCTCAACCAACTTCACCATAAGGTTCCCCATACTGAATTTTAAACATTAGTTATATATTAATTAAGCTCATCCAACTTCACCATAAGGTTCCCCAATATGAATTTTAAACATTTGTAAAACATTAATAAAGCTCAACCAACTTCACAATAAGGTTCTCAATGCAGAATTTTAAACATTAGTTATACATTAATAAAACTCAACCAACTTCACCATAAGGTTCCCCATACTGGATTTTAAACATTAGTAAAACATTAGTAAAGCTCAACCAACTTCACAATAAGGTTCTCAATGCAGAATTTTAAACATTAGTTATACATTAATAAAGCTCAACCAACTTCACCATAAGGTTCCCCATACTGAATTTTAAACATTAGTAATACATTAATAAATACTATACATAATTATTATTAAATGATTTATAAGTAATTAACAATAGTTTAGTTAATATTAACACTTAAAAAACATTTCATTACAATGTATTAATGATTCAATAATAAGTACTTAGTTAATATTGAACTATAAATTGTAAACTACAACTAATAATTATAATATATTAAGTAATAATTAGTTAACAGTTTATAAGTCACTTGTTATGCTTAAGTTACTGTTGATATGTTAGTTAATTAATCATAAAAGTATTTTTAATAATATATTAAGTAACTTATAATTATGTTCTATTATGTGTTACTGAAGGACTAATAAATATATTTTAAAACTTTGTAAGTGTTTAGTATACACCTACAAATGTATAGTAAACCTTTAGTTAACTAATAGTTAACTGTTTGCTAACTGTTTGCTAACTGTTTATTAACTGTTTATAGCGGAAGGTTATTGTAAAGTGCTACCGACTTAAGATGAGCAAGCACTTTACCTCTCTTAACTGGTTCATTAATACCATTCACATTCCAAGAGCAGAAATTTAAGTTGCCACAGATATTTCCAAGCTGTGACCCAGCATGCATTATGTGGGCAGGATGAAGACATACCTTAGTCCCTTCCTCTTCCTAATTTGGTAGTACATATGACCATAAACTAAATAGCACTCCTTCCTACCCTCCCCCTCCCCCCCTGCCCCCTCAGAAACACATAGACACATAGAAAATAATAACACAAAAAAATAATATAGATATTGTCAGCCTAACAGTTAGTACAAGATAAGAATCTCCCAAAAAAGAGTCTACTCTCTTAAGTGAACAACTAACAGTAATTAACTCTTCATTCTAATAGCTCTGCAGTTATATAATTCCTAACCAAACAACTTTTAAATCAAATTAAATGTTGTGGATCCTCTTAAGGATACAAAGAACAATAGGCATGTGCAATCTTCAAGAATAGAAATGACCTCCTGAAACTCAAACTCGTTTTCTCCCTCTCTCTCTCCCTTTTCTTTTGTAAAAAAAAAAATTAAAAATAAATAAAAAGGAATGTCACTGAGGGTAAGAGAGTAGCAAGGATATAAATGCCAATATATGCATGTGTAATCTTAAAAAAAATAGAAATGACCTTCTGAAACTTAAACTTGTTTTTTTCTCTCTCTCTTCCCTTTGTTTGTAAACAAAAAATAAAATAAAAATAAACAAGAAATTGTCACTGGAGGTAAGAGAGTAGTGGTGAGGTTACCCAATAACCTTGGTGTTTAAGTGGGCTGTATGGAATGAATAGCGATCATAGCAGTGCAAATGGTCTCACGCGTCTTCCGCCCCGTCGGCACTTTCTTCAGGCGTTGTGCGAGCGCGACCGACCAGGCTTTCAGCAAACAACCGCGCCTTCACCGCATCTGTAAATGTGGTCTCCTTGCCGTTGTGCGTAACTCTCAGCTTGGCTGGGTATAGAAGGCCGAACCTCACTCCCGGTTTGTCACGCAGTAGGTTTCTGGCTGGGGTGAAAGCCGCACGACGTTTGACAACAGCAGGGGGAAAGTCTCTGAAGATTTGAATTGGCCTGTCGTGATATGTGAGGTTTTGAAACTGCTTTACTTTGTTCACAATTTCGTCGAAGGCATCACAGTAGTGCACCCTGACGATCAAGTGCCGCGGTGGTTCTTCATCATCCGGGCGCTCTCGCAGAGCCCTATGAGCTCGGTCGATCCGTGGTCTTTCATCCAACTTTAAGACATCTGTCAACAACTGTGCAACAAAGTCTCTCGTTTTTTGCCCATTTTCCAATCCCTCTTTAACACCGGCAATTCTCAAGTTCTGTCGCTTCGACCGCCCCTCAAGGTCCAGGCACTTTTCTGACAATTTGTCGACTTGACTTTGCAGTGCCTTAACTTTAGCCTCGAGATCCGCAACGACATCGGAGTTAGCATTAGCCGACTCAACTAAACTTTTCAGAGTATCGTTTTGGCCGTCAAGACGAGCATGTACAGCAATAAATGCATTGTCACTGTCCGTCTTCACCGCGGCAATTTCACCTCTCAAGTCTGTACTCACGTCAGCAATCTTCTCGTCAAGCTTGGAGCAAATGTCCGATTTAGCTTGTGCTAATTCCTCCTGCAAAGCGGCTATGGCGGCTAGCACGGCCTGTTGATCCGCACCTCGAGTGCTTATGTCGGGGTCGCCTTTCCCACTCCGGCTCGGTGCCTCAGCTGGGCCTCCATCCTCAGTCGATTCGGTCCTGGTAGCCGGTTTTGATTTGCCCATTTCGGGTATCCTTTCGTCACTTTCAATGTCACAAATCCACAGACAGCTAAATAAATAATTTAGCTATTATGTGTTTGGTTTTAAATGAAATTTTAAGTTAAATTCTGCAGGAGCTACAGCCAGCGCGTCTTAACTCCTCATCGCTCAGCAGCGCCCCCCCGGTTTGGGCCTTTTTAGAGCTAGATTGACTGGCCTACAAGCCAGTTCCTTTCGACCAGATTTTTTTAATAACTAATGCAACTCGGACCACACGAGTGGTGTAGTGTACTTTTTTGAAGTGGGTATACTGTATATTGGAGCATTTTTTGAAGTGGGTATACTGTATATATTTATGCTATTATAAACAATGGATCAATCAATTTTAAGTGGGTATACTGAAGCCCCTAAAATTTAGAAGTGGGTATACTCCGTATACCTGCGTTCTACATAGACTACACCACTGGACCACACATATGCAAATACTCATTTACAGAACAAGCAGTACATACAGGTAGTGCACACACACACACGCATACACCCACGAACATGCACACACGTGTGCATGCATGTTATACACACATGCACGCACATACTCATACATGCAGAGACAGACACTATCATAGTCGAAAAGGCCACACCACCACATTCAATATTCTGAAGGTCTTTTACAGTAATCCTCTCCTCTCTCTCTCTTTCCTTCCATCTCTCTCTCTCTCTCTCTCTCTCTCTCTCTCTCTCTCTCTCTCTCTCTCTCTCTCTCTCTCTCTCTCTCTCTCCTGTCTACCCCTCCCCCCACCACCACTTCTGAATTGTAAAATATGGAGCCAGACATTTCTTTGGATGAATCCAACCTGAGCAAGGCCACACTATTTAATAACTGGCTGTTTACATCTGAAGTCTAATGTTTTATGATGGCCTTGGAAAAGACACTTGTTTGTAATTACATCAGCAAACCACCGCAGTACCACCCCCCCCCCACGCCCAAGCACCCCACCCCCCCTCCTCCTGTCCTCTCTCACTCATGTTCTTCCCACCCTACCTTATCCCATATCCTCATATCCTCATTCCCACTCCCCCACGCCACTCCTTCCCCACTTCTTTCCAGGGCCGCTGACAGCTTTGGCTGGGCCCAAGTCAATGTCTCCTGAAGCCCCCCCACCCCCACCCCCGCACCCAACTAGGGTGGATCATATCATGCCCCAACTTCTGAAAATCATGCTCTGCTACTTTTACAGTATTGTTCCTTTGTCAACGATCAATGTTAAAGGGTACAATAGGCTTGAAATTTTGAATGGCAGTAAATGCGACATTTTTAACAAACTTGGTGAAAAGTGTGCTTTTAAACTATCTTGATCAAAACTATTTGGGAGAATTGTTTGGCAGAATGCTCCAGTTGCCTTACCACTTGAAATCCCAAGTGCGTGTTTTTTTGCAGCAAGGTTTTAGCCACCACACGGTACCCCTTAAGCCATGTTCTAACACCCATGCCGCCATCCTTCCAAATGACTTTCCTTACTCGTTTTGATCAAAACAGTCTCAAAACAAACCGTGCAATGTCTTTGCTAAAAATGCCTATTCACTGCAGTTCAAAATGTCAAGCCTATTGCGCCACCCTTCACCATGAATCAAATTTGAAAGAAATTGTCAAGGAATACAATGTACGTAGTAAGGACCTGATTCTGGGCCTGCTCTCTCCCTGGGCCTGGGACAACTGACCCCTAATGGCTCTCCCACCTCAGTCTCCACTCCCCCACTTGAGCCGTCCTCCACTCCTATCCACCCACGTTCCCCCTCTCTCTTCCTCCACTCCCCATCGCCCCCCCCCCCCCCCCCCCNATATACCCTCCCCCCAACTCAGGGCCGTGCACGGACAAACAAGAGGTTTTATGCCATGCTCGGCTAGCCAGCTGATTGACAGGAACAAAGCACTCACTTTCCTTGTCAATGAGGACCTCAAGGTTCCCCGCTGTATACCTACAGAGTGACATTCACTCGGAGAGCCTACACAGCGGAGGCCTTCAGACGCGGATGGTCGAGATCACCACTCGCTTGCTCACTCAGGAAAAAAAAAAAAAAGATTTAGAAAATTTAGAAATAAAAAGCGAAGGCCTGAGCGTTCGAGGCAGAAAGTGCGTCTCTGTGCCTTTTTCTTAAGCTTCTTTTTTTCCTTGTCCTTTTATTGTTTGTGTCTGAGGGCGGTTAAGAAGAAATTACTTTGAAGGCAGTCATGGCTGGCTACTTTTAAAAGGCGAAGCAAAGCAAGCGCAAATGCAACGCAGGCATTTTCCAAGAACAAGACGCGCTAAAAGGCGAGGAATAAAGGCTGGGCCTTCTAAGGGCAACTTTTGTTTGATGCAAACACTGATGAATGGTTGACCATGAGAATGGCCTTGGTCATGTCCCTTAATGATATGACCTTCACTTTGGAAAGAATCACTGTTGCGATCGCCTTACTCGCTGTACCATTAGTAATTAAACAGCCTTTAGAAAATAAGGTTTAGAATGTTTTTCCCAACGACTTTTCCGCAGGGGCGGAATAAGAAATGATGCCCCCCTGGGCTAGACACTGTCTTGACTCTGTTTTGGGGTACCAAACAAACGATTGGTTTGACAATACGTGGGACAGAACTATATATTGATTGATTGGTTTATTTCAGTAGTACACAAGAAAATAAGCAACACATTAAATTAATACAAGTACCATTTTTTTGTGTGTGTGTGTGTAACTGAAAAGGAGTGGGATGAAGCTATTGCTTATTTACTCCCACCCCTTTTATACGTACATAGTGTGCGCTCAGAGGAACGGTAACACAGTTTCGGCAGGGGGTGCTGTTGGTGTGTGTGGACAATTTATGTAAGGGGGTGTGGGGGTCCTCCCCCAGAATTTTGGCATTCATTCCCTCAGATTTGAGATGTTGAGATGAAAAAATTAATATCACATGGCCACGCATGTGATGCTATGCTGAGATCGCTACCCATCAGTCATCATGACTGAAAGCCCAAAAGCACAATTTTAAATGCTGAATCCACCAAACAGTAGGTCTACACACATCACTGTCATTCTTGTAGCAACCACAATCAATGGCAGTAACTCATTAACTCAAATAATTGGAACGATGATTATTGTAAATGTGGTTTTGAAGGCCGGTTTGGGTCGTGGCCATGGAGCCATGTCGGCCTGGCCCCTTGGGGCCTCTGGCCCCCTTGGACCCCCCACCCTCAGACCTGGCTTGGCCTAGGGAGTAGGGACTATACCAGTTAATTGTACGCTATATTGGCTGGCAGATGAAGCACCTTGGAAAGAGTATTATTGCAAAGGTGGTTTTGAAGGCCGGTTTGGGTCGTGGCTGCGGGACCAAGTTGGCCTGGCCCCTTGAGGCCTCTTGCCCTCTGGCCCACTTGGGCCCCCGGACCTGGCTTGGCCTAGGGACTATACCAGTTCATTGTACACCAGGGATTCTTAACCTTTTTGACGTTGAGGCCCTTTTTTCCAGTGCGCAGTGTCCAGGGGCCCATACCCATGTATATTACATTATATTACATTATATTATATTATATTATATTATATTATATTATATTATATTATATTATATTATATTATGTTATTATATGGTGTGACGTCATCGGTCGAATGCTCCATTCATTTCAACGGGGCTCCCCAACGTTCGCACGTCTGTTATTTTTCGATAACGGACGGGTTGGTCTATAACAGACCGCTGTCAATGGCAACAAGACTTTTCACTGCTAAAGCGACTTTTCAACAAGACTCTAATCAGCTGCTGTGATAGACAACACCTGTTGTCCTGGCTACCTAGTAGCTGTTGCCTAGCGGTGTTCCACAACGGCACTGTTTTGTTTTGCGCAGCAACAATCTTTTGACATTAAAAACTATAATAGACTTAACATTAAATAGGCCTAAAGAAATGTCCCCGCCATGTGTGAATCATATCCATATAATAAGCGGGTTAACTTTCGGCGAGTCGGTCGCTTTGTGGAATAGCAGCACTTCAGAGAGAACAAGACCCCTCCGCTCCGCGTCGGGGTCTAAAGATTCTCTCTGTCGTGCTGCTATTCCACGGTAGCGACCTTCTCGCCGAACGTTAACCCTTCCATAATATAATATAGGCTAATATATTATGATATAAAATATAAATAAATAAATAGGCTATTACTGAAGTATTTCTTCCACAAGGGGTAGCCCTATATTAATTCATGTTATTAATCTTACTCATTAAATCCACTCACAGTTTAGCAAGCCAGAGTCATTCACACATATGAATGCCTCAGACAGCTCAAAGTTTACGTGACAGCTCTTGACATGCGCTTTGTAATTAATCTGCTGATTGTAAATTTAAGACGTTTTTCCACACAAGTGGAAACGCGACGCGGGAAGAAGAGAAATTCCAGAGCCGGACGGAAAACTTCCCAGTATCAATTAAGCAAAATTCGTGAAAGGACTGTCTTGTTGGGGACACTTGGACAAGTATAAGAGATAAAGATTCAGTAATTAGAATTATTTTGAGTAGCCTAACCGTTCAACACCTACTTCTCACTAATACGTGAGGATATTAGGACACAGAAGACATCGCCAAATCAGCTGGGAAACGGAACCAGCTGGTAATTTCTCTTTCCAAATAGCCCACTGCCCACAAAGTTTGTTACCGTCTTGTTCTTAATGAATCTCCACCAAAACAAAATAAATGTGGGGTGTGGTCATTGCACTATGACAGAGTTGTATTTCAGGGAAAAGTCGCACACTAGTATTTGATAACTAGGTGACCACCGGTGCGAAACTGAAAGTTGTCTGCGGCCCTGGAGGTTGTGAACACGGCCCAACTTTGGTCTACGGCCCTATGGTTAAGAATCCCTGTTGTACACTATATTGGCTGGCACGTGAAGCACCTTGGACAGATTATTATTGTGAAGGTGGTTTTGAATGCCATTGTGGGTCGTGGCCACGAGGCCAAGTTGGCCTGGCCCCTTGGGGCCTCTGGCCCCCTGGCCTGGGCCCGGTAGGCCCGTGCATTAATCCACCCCTGCTTTTCTGTAGAGCATTTCAAAGAACATTTATTTCTCTTTTGTAGATAATTCAGCATGGAGGGGAATGTATCATTACAGTCTGTTTAATCTGCAAGACTTAGAAACTCCATGGATGTTCATAGAGGTTTTTTTTCATCATGTGATTGAGTGACTTCTGGCTCTTCTAGCACAGCCTTGAACACAACATTAGCAATCAGACAAACAACCTCAAGTCAGAAAAACTGACCCTGCCAGCAGTGCCGTAACTACCATTGAGGACACAGAGGTCATGTCCTCTGTATTTTTTTTCAGTGATGTAAAATTTATCTACGATTAAAATCGATATATGATCAACAATGATATATTTTTTTTTTGTAGTTTATTTGGCAGGGACAATGCAGTGCACATTGTTACAAACATGACATGGCAGAGCCATGACACAACTTGCAGATGTGAATACATGGAAGGTTTATAGCTAGATAGCTATTTTGCAACCTCAGTCCCTGATCAGGCTACCTACTCTAATAAAACATATAAATCATCTAAAAGTACAATTGTACAATACAGTATACAAGACAATAATAAGCCATCTTGAAACATGCTCCTTATAATATAAAAGCCTTGTGCATTAAGAAAAAAACAAGATGATGAGGGTGACCTATATATGCTGTGTGTGCATGTATGTGTGTTAACTATTGTGTGTTATGATTACATTTTTGGTTTTCCTTCAGCCAGTGTTTCAGTTGTCTGTTAAATGTTTTAAACTCTGTTTGGATTTTTATTACAGTTGGTATACTGTTCCACATTTGAGTTCCAATAACTGAGGAACTAGACTGACCAAAAGAAGTTTTGCGCACCTCTGTCCGCATACGACACCCTCATTTATCCTCAAGGCACTGATTGATGAAAACAAACTTAACAGTTTGAATGAAGTGTTTGAAGCATTCTAAATGAACAGAAAGCAGTACAGCACGCATTATTTGACCTCAGTATTTGAAAATGTCTGGCACGGTCTTGCCTGCCTTTAATAGAAAATGTTGATTCACCTACTACAGAAGTGTGCAACAATTTCTTTTTTGGGGGGATCATTTTTTTGTCTTTTTGACTTTATTCATGATAGTACAGTGCAGATGATGACAGGAAACGAGTTGGGAGAGAGAGATGGGGAAGGGTCGGCAAAGGACCCGGGTCAAGAATCGAACCCGGGTCGGCTGCATAGCAAACGAGTGCCCTACCATATGTGCCATAGGGCCTCAGAAGTGTGCAATGATTTCATGTCAGAACATGCACATCAAGAATCCATAAAGCTTCTTGCAGATTCACTATTCTCCTACGCTTCATCATTCAAAACAAAAACTAAAATCTGTGTTATAAATAAAATACTTAATTGGAACAAATCAAACTATAGTAAGTTTGATAGCCAAGCAAACTGTTGGTCAGTCAAGGACCCCTTCTTAAACCTACAGTGTTGTGCAAAAGTATTTGCTCCTTGATTAAAGGATAGCTTCTGCCAATTTCGATATGCTGTTGCATTGCTCATACTACCCTTGACTTATCAGTATCCGGTGATGCTGCTTTTTTCTACTCAGCCCTTTCTGAGATCTGAGCTTTTTTAATGGGGGCAGACTTTGTTTACATTAAAAACTTTCTTAACATAGGCCTACTCCAAATATTATCCCAAAAGGTATCGCTGTTTGCTAGTTGTTTGCTGATGTTGCATAACCTTTTGGATGTTATGAATAAATCAAGATGTTTTTTTGAAATGTAAACAAACGCCTGCCCCCATTACAATGATCAGGATCTCGGAAAAGGCTGAAGAAAAAAAAAAATTCTCAGGTACTGACAAGTCCAGGGTAGTTTGAGCATTACAACTGTATGTCGAAATTGGCAGAAGTTAACCTTTAATTCTTAGTTTTTATCACATCTCTGTCATTCTGAATCATTTCAGGTCAAGTGAAAGAGTTGTTACACTGACACACAGGCTTTTCAGTCATGTTTAACCCTTTAACGCATAACATGGGTCTAAATAGACCCGGCTGAGTTTAAAACTTCTATATCTTTGTAAGAATACAATTTTCTTACTCAGCACTCCATGAATTCCTCAATTGACTTGTTTTTGTCCCTAAGATGACTTAATTTATTTTTATGCATCATAACTTTTTGCGTGAAAACACTTTTTTTGTTACTACCCCTTTAACGCATAACATGGGTCTAAATAGACCCGCATTCATTTCCAATGTAATTTCATCACAAGCTTAATGTCTCTTAGCCATATTGAAAAAGGATTTTGATTCTTTTACTAAAAGTCCAACTTTTTATCATTTATAGAATATTAACTCCCAACATCAATACTTATTTTAAATACTTGATGGTTATTCTTTGATATAGAAGTCATTTTATATAACTATATGATATTTAGACACATGGGTCTAAATAGACCCGCATTCATTTCCTATGTAATTTCATCACAAGCTTAATGTCTCTTAGCCATATTGAGAAAGGATTTTGATTCATTTACTAAAAATTCAACTTTTTGTCATTTATGGAGTATTCACTCCCAACATTAATACTTAATTCAAATACTTTATAGTTATTCTTTGAAATAGATCTTTTTATACAATTATATGATATTGACACACATGGGTCAAAAATGATCTGCATTCATTTTTTATATACACTGTGTGCAGAATTATTAGGCAAACATGTTTTTTGACCATATTGTCTTTTTTATGCTTATTTTCCAACAGGAATCTATATGAACTTGAAAACGGATTTAAGCATTCCAGGCCATGCATATTTGTATAAAAATATGGGGCTGTGGTCGAAGGTGCCCAACACCTTATGTCAGGTGTGCATAATTATTAGGCAACTTTGTTGTCTTCTTGGAAAATTGGCCACAAAATAAATCTAACAAACTCTGCCAAAAATAGAGAAGAATTTATGGTGGAACTACAAAAAAGTATTACCCTGCAGTCCTATAATATTACACAACAGAAACCTACACCGAGTGTCCAGAAGAACAGGGCATTGAGCACTCAGAGATATGGCCAAGGTAAGAAGGGATGACACCAGACAAGTTAATTAAGTCAAGACTGGGTCAAAAATAGAGAGTTTTCAAAGTTAGGCCTATTATGGACTTGGGAAAGTGACTCTTGACAGACAGGGTGGATGAGCCCATGGCTGGATCATTGAGAGGAAGACATTTGCATCTTTTGAAGACCATGGTATTTATGATGTACTTTGCTGGCATTTGAGTGGAACTCAGGAACTCATGTAAGTGTGCACATTGCTGATCTAGCCATAGACTCATCTACCTGGTTCATTAACAGTCACCTTCACTAGTTCATAAAACCATTGAAAAAACTGTCTAAAGACATTTCTTGACCCAGTCTTGACTTAAGTTTCTTGTTGAGTGGTCTTCAGGTTTCAGCCTGTTTTACCTTGGCCATGTCTCTGAGTGCTGAATACAATGTTCTTGTGGACACTCAATGTAGGTTTCAGTTCTGGAATATAACAGCACTGCAGGTAATAGTTTTGTGGTAGTTTTATCTTCAATTTTTCTCAATCTGGCAGTGACGTTGTGAGCTCATGTCATGTGACACTGATGGCTTTGTAACAGTGCTTTAGATGGATGTGACCGATATTTCAGACAGCCACACCCCTCTGGAAGACATCAAAATTGTTTATAGTATTTTTGGAGTTTGTTAGATGTCTTTTGTGGCTTATTTCCCCATAGGAAAGCAAAGTTGCCTAAGAATTATGCACATTAATTATGCCCTGATATAGGCTATTGGGCTCCTCCTATCACACCGTCTCTTATTATACAAATATGCATGACTTGGAATGCTTAAATCCAATAGGTCAGCAGTGGTCAACAGTGGTCAAAAACGGTCCGCAGTTTATTTGTTCCTGACTGGACTCCTTTTAAATATATTTTAGTTCCTAACGTGAAACACTTCAGACTTAGGCTATGTCTGGAATAATGGGGGAAATTATTTGTGTATTTATATAAGATACAAAAAATAATACCCATTTTGAGCATTAAAAACAGCCTAAATCACAACTTTTAATCCATTAGCTATTAAAATACATTAATTGTGGAAGTTATTATAGTGAAAGATTTAGACTTCCATTAGAAATGAATGCGGGCCATTTTCGATCCATGTCTAGAAATTAGTGATTTAATTCCAAATTCTTGTTTATTTGTAAAATAAAAATACAAGAACATTTTAAAAAATACTTTTTTGAATTAAGGACCACCTATGTAATTACTTTTAGAAGAATTATGGGATAAAATGTATTGGTTTTAGAAGTTGTGTGAGAGAATACATGATTAATGCTCAGAAATACATTGGAAATGAATGCGGGTCTATTTAGACCCATGTTATGCGTTAGTGTGAGTCCAATGGCTTATGCATTAAAGGGTTAAGTTCTTACTAACAAAAGGAAGATAGTCATCATCACCTAGCAACAAAGTATTGTGCGATGGCAATAGCAGATAAAAGAGCAGTGTGCAGTCAGCACAGGAAGAAAATATCCCAAATCATATTGTTATAGAATGCTAGATCAGTGTAGAAAAAAACACGCACATCCGTCTCAAAAAATATTCTCTGTGCAGGACCAGCAAAGTCACATGAAAATAGAAAATAAAGTCTGCACACCAGGCTCCCGTTTCTTTACGTAAAGAAATGAGAGCCTGGTGTGCGGACTTCATTTTCTATTTTCATAGAATGCTAGATCCCAACTAACATCCCTAACACTGAATGCATGGAATAACATGGCAGTGGGCCATGTACTGTATGACTGATGGATGCAGGTGTACGAGGGCAACCAACCTGGGCCACAGCAAGCAAACGTCCATCTCGACGGGGCAGCGCAGTCCTGAGCCCTCTCCAGGCTGGCTCTCCTCCGAGTTCCCAGTTGAGTGGAAGTGGTAGGCCTAGTTGTGTGGGTTGCTTTCAGATCACTTTGTCCCAGGCCTGGCAAAACATACCAGCGGCCCTGGCCACCACACTCAACTTTGAATAGCGGGCCTCCAGGGTATGAAACATGGTAAGTTATGCTAGTGTAGGCCAGTGTTTCTCAACAGGGGTGCCGCGGGCCTCCCTCAGGGGTGCCGCGGAAACGTGGCTGATAAATAAATTATGTAATATGATGCATATTTGCCTAAATTGATAAGTTAATGCTAGTCAGTGGAATCTTTCATCTGCCATTTACACACAATAAAGTAAATATAGGTCGCCCCAGTCAGCTGCAACTTTGAATGTAGGTTGTGTGACGTCTCCAAATGTGTTACTTTTCTAAGCTTTTGTGGTATCGGATGCGATGCCATGTTATGGCTTGTTGGTTTGGGGTGCCTTGAAATTTTTCATGAATTGAAAGGGTGCCTCGCCTAAAAAAAGGTTGAGAAACACTGCTGTAGGCCTATGCAGTCAGAGCAAATCCAAAACCCATAGTCACTCAAATTTTTTTCCTTTGTTCTTTCGGCTGATCCAACTGCACTCCTTTAAAATCCATAAGTAATTTTCAAAAATGCTTTCTTCATGGCCATTCTTTAAAAAATATTATTTTTCTTAAATTTTTTTACTGAACAATGAGTAACAAACAAAAAACAAACAAACACAAAGAAAAAAAAAAACTAGAACATACCACATGGCTATTTTATTGACAGGGCTCCTCACGCTTATCTAGTCTTAGCTCCCTATAAGAAAAAAAGAACCACAAACATGCAAACACATGCATGAGGGGGTATGCTGCTATACTATTCACGTCCTTTCGATTGTGTCCTTGGCTGTCAGGTGCTGGGCGCTGTCAATCAGGCCCAACTATTACTCCCGCGACCCTGATGGCCGATTCTGGCGCAGCAACACTATTAGAGCCATAATTTAGCCCCTTTATGCAAACATGACCCTTCTCTCCCCACCTGCGAGGGCAACTATATACATACGCGGTTCAGGAAGGCGACCATAAAAGGGCGATGAAAGGGCCCATAAATAAGCTTGAGAGCCCATTTCATTTTTCAAACAAACACGCTGACCCAGCCCCCTTGCTTCAATTACAGGACCGCGGGACATAAATTAATATGTAAAATTGCCGGTGTAGTGCCGGCGGGAGGCGACGGCACCAAAGGCCAAGTCCATCAATTTTATTAGGGTGACGCGGCCCCTGGGGATGACGGATGCCTTACCTGTGCAACGGTGGCGGCGGGACGTGTGGACGTGCGGGGGGAGACGGGGGATGTTGATTGAAAGGCTCGGCGGCAGATGAACTGTGGGCAACCTGCATCAACATGGATGGCAAGGTGGAGGGGGACAGGGAGGGATGGAGGGAGAGAGGGAGGGAGGGAGGGAGGGAGAGAGGAGGACAAGAGAGGAAGATAAGGACAGAGGAAGAGAAGGGGAGAAGGAGAGCAAGGAGATGAACTGTGGGCAACCTGCATCAACATGAATGGGGAGGAGAGGGGAGGAGAATAGGTGGAGGAAGAGAACGGGGGAATGAGAGATGAGAGGAGGAAGATATAGACATAGGAAGAGGTAGAGGGAGGAAGAGGAGGAATGTGAGAGCAGAGGGAGAGATGGAAGAGAAGGACAGAAGGGCAGATGAACTGTGGGCAACCTGCATGAACATGGATGAAGGGAGAGAGAGATGGGAAGAGGAGGAGATAAGATAAGGATAGAGGAAGAGAGGAAGAGGAGAGAGGGTGAGAAGGTGAGCAGACGGGGGGGGTGGGGGGTTAGAGGAGGAGAGGAGAGGAAGCTGAGGACAGAGCAAGAGATGGAGAGAATAAGAGAGAGGGGAGAGGAGGGGTAGAGGAGGAGAGGAGGGTGAGAGGTGGAGGAGGAGAGCTAGTGATCCCTCTTCAAACGAGGGAGAGAGAAAGAGAGGACGATAAGGACAGAGGAAAAGAGGAAGAGAGCAGGAGAAGAGGAGGAAAGTGAACCCCCCCCCCCCCCCCGCTTTAACGGGTGATTGTCTGTTTTCTATTTTTTTTTCTATCTCCTCCTCCTTTTCTCATCATCCACTTTCAGTGTGATATGCGCTTGACAGCGGAGGTAAATGAGGTTTTTAGGGTGTTGAGAGCGTGATGTGTTAGGGGATGCGGGGTGAATAATTTACCCGGCCTTGGCTACAGTTACCAAGTGTTTGTCTCCACCTGCCAAAGTTAATCAGATTTGATGCGAGGAAAAAGGAGATGTATTCCGTGAGCAGTCACAAGGCCACAGCTTCCTTGCCGTTCACAACCAATTTTTTAATATTATTACTGGTGGAAGTTATCGGTTCTTTTTTTAAATATTTCTGATTTTACGGTTGGCCGTACTTTAGAACATGCAGTATTTTACATCACGTTTGCATGTAACCATGGTGTAGAGTAGCTGAGATACATCTTTGTCAAGTAACATCTGTGGCTAATCAGGCCACTGATAGCTTTGACTGGGCCCAGGACAAAGTCTTCTGCAAGGGCCCACCCACCCACACAATACAGTCAATGTAATAAGGACCCAATTCTGGGCTACCTCTCTCCCTGGCCCCGGGACAACTGACCCCTTTGCCTAGCCCTGTGAGCCCACACCAACCGAAACCAGTAAATGTGAAGAGGCACCAATTCTGGGGCCCTTCTCTCCCTGGGCCCGGGACGACTTGCGCCTTTGCCCACACTGTCAGGTTTTCTGATGGCTACATCCCTTGCTCTGTTCATCACTCCAGAAAGCATCTGGGATGAGCTGTAAAGCAGACATTTACTACAGTGTCTCCGCTATCATATGAAAAGGCCCGGCTGACAGCTCAATTGAGTTATATAGCATTCAGTAACTGCCTTAGTTATTCTGCTTTCATGGAAATTGCCCACACATCTCCCTGAAACACATGTCAGATTGTGACAATAATAAACGAGAAAGCCAGCTTTGGTTATAGTAGGCCTAAAGATTGCATGTTATTGTGCTTACTTTCTTTGAAAATAGCTCAAGTGCACTGCCATTTAACCCCAACTGTTTTTTTTTTTTTACTTCAACTGGATTCAACAACAAGTGCAACTGTACTAGTAGGCTACTTTTTTTTTGTACACATTTAAAACAATTTATTTTCACAATGAAATTACTGTCAAATAAAACCAACAACACATTGACATTTATGGTCTACTACGCTATCATGTCGAGCTTTGTAATGAAAACGAAGGTGTACGAACAGTACATCAATTCAGCGTGTGACCCAGGTTACAAGAAACCTGTCATGAAGCGACGTCTAAAATGGCACCCTCGTGGTGGATGACTGACTGCGTGGAAACAAATGGCAAATGAGCCACACACTAATCTATCACACAGTAGGACACAAATGGTCCTCGCAGAGACAATTAATTGCAGCTACGCCGCTAATTAGCGTGTGGCGGAATTAGCCTCTTTCCACGACGCAAGGAAACAAATGCACTCCACATGTGTTACAGTACATTACTCTTCGCTAACATTTTTATGCAAAGCAACTTACAGTAATTTGCAGGATATTGGTTACAGACCCGGGAATAGTATGGGGTTAGGCGCCTTGCTGAAGGGCACCTCATGGAGTGCAATGGTGGAATTCAAACCTGCAACCCTCTAATCTAAAGCTCATCTCCTTAACCATAATAGGCCACGGCTGCTTGGCTGCACGGCTGCACGGCTGTCGGGGGGCAAGCGCTATTCAGACAAACCTCTGTTCAGACATACCGCTATTCAGACACCAGATGTGCCAAAGGGTCAGGGTCAGGGTCAGGGTTAAGGTTAGGGTTAGGGTTAGGGTAACTGCAAGCACTCTTCCTAAACTGAAAAAAACTGAGCAACGTAGCACAAACCACAGAAATGGAAGATTTCGGTGGAAAACGTGCTGGTGTTTAGACAATAGACATCAATGTCTGAATAGCGGCATGTCTGAATAGGACTATGTAACCCTGCCTGTCTTTGACACGCTAACTAACTCAGTCTTCCAACTGCAAATGTTGCTACTTTATCAGCATGTGACATGGCTCGCAGTGTGGTTC
>NC_085868.1:24684775-24719775 GCF_034702125.1 Engraulis encrasicolus
CATTATTTAGAACATTTTCGTGAAAAGATAACATTTGGCAGTAGACGGCACAGTTCCAATGAGCAGCATATGCAACACCTACTCTGGCCAGTGGCCACCATCATACGCACATTTAAAGGTAGAACATGCTCCTCCATATCACAGGGTGTCAACTTGTACAAACAGGATGTTAAGACTAGGGATGCACCGATACCACTTTTTTGAAAACCAATACAAGTACGAGTACATTCATGTGTGTACTTGCCGATACAGAGTACCGATACCGATACCTTTTACCACCAAAATACAATGAAAATATTTTTTTTCCACCTGTGATATTTTTATTGTCCATTTCCATGTAGATTTAAATGTTAGTAAATGTATGAGGTGGCACTTTTTTCCATGCTGATTTCAAGTCCAGAGAGCATGACAAGATTTTGCATTGTTTTGAGTAATAGTAGTACTCATAGCTGGTATCGGCAAGTGCTTGACGAGTACGAGTACGAGTACAATGAGCAGTATCGGGAGCCGATACCGATACCAGTATCGGTATCGGTTCATCCCTAGTTAAGACACCTACATATGGAATTGATATAAAAATAATTAACAACAACAACAACAACAACAACAACAACAACAATTATGTTGTTAATGTTATTATTATTATTATTCTTACTGTTGATGTTGTTATTGTTTGTTGCTGCTGTTGTCATATCCGTGCTGCGGCTTCATGTCTAGTAGCCTAGTGTTGTCCTAAAAGTTTTACTTTTCTAACAGTCTTGAGGTCAACATTGATGTTTGTGAGAGGACAAAAGGGGCAAAAGAGCCCATGAATTGTGTTTGCTTGATGCTTGCACAGCAGCAGCACACACACAAGTGCGCAAACGCACAAACCAACACAACACTACACACACACACACACACACACACACACACACACACACACACACACACACACACACACACACACACACACACACACACACACACACACACACACACACACACACACACAATAGCAGCAGCAAAAGCCAGTAACCACAGAGAAGGACAACTAATTCCCTGTAGTGAGGTTTTCATCTGAGTCAAGGACGCCCGAGTCCAAGGACAGGCGTTTGTATCACACACTGGCCAACCTAGCCTAGCGTACGCAACCTCGATCTGAGAAACTCACTCACTCCCCAGAGTCCATCTCTTTTTTGCTCTGCATGCTTGAACAGCACTCTGGCTCCATGAATATGAATCTAGACCTCTATACTGTACTGTATATTGAATTTAGTTACATAAGTACTATGATGAAAATAAATATTTTTGGCACTCTCTTGTACAACTTGTGATTTTTTTTGCACACCTGAAAGCGGAAAGTGAAAGCCCATTGGGAAACTCCAACTCCCATTGTCATTGCGACACAGCACTCCACAGCACACAAGTACTGCACACTGCACACAACGAAATTGCATTTATGCCTCACCCGTGCAAGGGGGCAGCCCTCAATGGCGCCCCTAGGGAGCAGTGCGGCGGGACGGTACCATGCTTAGGGTACCCCAGTCATGGAGGAGGCAGCTGGCAGGAGAGTTGGAGATGTCTGAAGGTCAGGAAAAGGACCCAATAAAACTTCCACAGACCGAAAATTTAGCTTTGAATAAAATTAACCCATTAAAAAATAGCCTGACTCTCGCCAGACCTGTGTTAGTTCCCCTCACCTTCATAAGCTCCACTCACTTGGTCGGGAGGGCACGTTGGATTCGCCTTCTAAAGATATTATCTATTACAACAGATTCCTTCAAAAACGTACACTGATCATCCTTACAGAATCAATGTGATCTACAATCTGTTGCGCGTCTCCTCAATGCGAGTCACCAATTGTTATTGAAACAAAAAATGTTTCGGCCAGATTGGTGTGGGTAAATACCCAATGACATTACTGAAATTTCGGAGGATGGGACAGGAAGTTACAGTAAATAGGCTGCTTCCTTATTTTTCAGCTAAAATTGGGAATTACATACATTTAGCGACTGCAGATTAAGTGATTTTTCAACTTTGGGTGTTCTGGTAATTGGTGTACAAAATCCCAGAATCGAGCCTTTATGTATGTCAACAGGAAAACTTACAGACAGCAGCTTTAAAACTGATTGTGTGTTATGAATTTACCAACCAGGTACAATATGTGGTGAAATGTGGGGTTAGAGATGCCATTAAGGGCACTTCCTTGAGGGTGTAGTAGGGTGGAGGGTGGACCTACGAACTTACGTAATCTGTTGAAAACGGTCTCCACACATTTCCAAACCCTGTAGACGACGGACAACTGTTTTGATAAAGAAGACCAATATTCTTCATCGCCACCATCAGAGGGCCACAAGACCACGCACTTCAATTACGATAGAAGCTACAAAACTATAACACATTTTTCTACATTATAGCTTAATGTTTATTAAACACTTATTACATTTTAACTTGATATCCATGACAAACAACCAAGACAAAATGTTTCGCTTTTAAGAAAGAGCAAAATACGTTAACCCTTAATGCTGACACAAAATTAAAGGATAATTTCAGCCAATTTCAACATGCAGTTGTAATGCTCACACTACCCTGGACTTTACCTGAGATTTTTTTTTTTTTCATCCTTTTCCGAGATCATGGTCATTGTAATGGGGGCAGGTGTTTCTTTACATTTCAAAAAACATCTTGATTTATTCCCAAAAACATCTGAAATGTTACGCAACATCAGCAGACAACTAGCAAACAGCGATACCTTTTGGGAAAATATTTGCAGAAGGCGTATGTTAAGAATTTTTAAAATGTAAACAAAAGCTGCCCCCATTACGATAGCTCAGATCTCGGAAAGGGCTGAGCCGAAAAATGTGGTATCACCAGGTACTAACAAGTAGTGGTGTCAACAATAATCGATTCGGCAATGCATCGCAATGCGGGGGCAGGGCAATTCAATTCAATGCGGCAAGTGTCATAATCGATGCGGCATATTTTTCAAGTTTCAATTACTTCTGTGGATATTTCCGGAGCAAAAGAATGTTGAATTAAATAAAAGCACTTCAAATCATTGAAAACGGCAAGACTGGTGTAGAAAACAGCCAATAAAACGCTGTTCAGTATCTGACTGCTTGTATTGCCTCATCATGACTGATGAAAAATTTCCTTTACTCAGTAGAAATGTAATGCATTGCAATGCATCGTAGAATGGAATCAAATCGAATCAAATCGAATCGCTACCTCCCGAATCGTAATCGAATCGAATCGTGAGGGCAGTGCCGATGCACAGCACTACTGACAACTCAAGGGCAGCGTGAGCAGTAAGCTTACAACAGCATATTGAAATTGACTGAAGTGGTCCTTAAAATTGTGTTTCAACGGGCCGCACTGAGTAAGGAGGCAGGCCGCATGATGCAATCAATGAAATAACCGAAATGCGCAATTACGCCCCTCGGGGCAAAATCGAGACCTGCATGACATTAACCCAATAGTCCCTCTGTTATACTGTATATATGTAGTAAAGTGCACATCACACTTCTATTATAAATGGTGAATTTGTACTGTAACAGGCATTTGATAAAGCTCATATATTATAGAGATAAAATGTTAATACTTCTTATTCGTATTGTATTGGTATTGGTAATAAATATAATTGGAGTTGTATTGGTTCCTATTAAGCTGAAACTGGAAACGCTACACAGTCTCACCCCAAGTAGTCGATTTTTGACTACTCAATTTTTGACACCCCAAGACTGCAATTTCTGACGTCTTGGGTATTCCTTCCACGTCACATTTTGACTATGTCCTCAAAGGCGCCCCCTTGTGGCAGCATAACGTCATTGAGGTTAGGTTTAGGAATAGGTTTAGGGTTAGGCCACATAGTCAAAATGTGACGTGGAAGGAATACCCAAGACGTCAAAAATTGCCGTCTGGTCCAAGGTAGTCAGAAATTGACTACTTGGGGTGAGACTGCGTTGGGAAACGGGATGTTAGAATGCGTGAAAATGCAGGAAATTACATCTAAGAAATACACATTTTCTGGGGGGAAACCCCCAGACCCCCTGCCAAAATGAACTGTCCCATATTTCATTAATTGATGGTTGGCAATGAATGAATGAAGTCAAGGAAATTTTGCATAGGATCATCAGTATTGCATTGCTTTCTACATATTCAACACACTTAAAACGTGACAGTACTTTACGTTTTTTTTTTGCGATGATGTTACTAATGCGGCCCGCTTGAGGTCCACATGGGTTGTATGCGGCCCCCGGACCAAAATGAGTTTGACACCCCTGCTCTAGGGTCTCTATTGGGCCCTTTCATGGTTCTGCCACAATAGTTACTTCAGTAACCCTCCATCTTGCTCTCATTTAATGGCATCACTTTCAAAACACTTGGGCAAATCACGAGCAATGTAGCAACATACAATGTGATGGCTACTGTAAGTCTTGGGTATTTTATGAGTCAATACCAAGGTGAATTGTTGACAAATGTTCAGTGTGGCCTATAAAGCCATTGTGTAAATTTGGGGTGGATATTTGAAAGTAGATGATTATACGATAGCTACTTCAATTTAGAAGTCAGGTTCACCCTCAGGCTTTGTGGAGGCTGAAATTTCACATTAGTGCACAGACACACACATGCTAGTATGCACATGTTCTCTCTCACACACCCACACAGTTCATTTGAAATGAACTCCTGTCAACAAACACAAACTTGCTTTCCCTCATCCAGTCCCTCACAGCTCACATACACTCTCTCACTCTTTCTCGCTCTCTCACACACACACTCACACTCTCTCGCTCTCTGTCATACACAAAAACACACAAGCACGCGCACACACACACAAACACACAAACACACACAGGCATGCACTCCCCCCCCGTCTCTCTCTCTCTCACACACTCACTCACACACACACACACACACACACACACACACACACACACACACACACACACACACACACACACACACACACACACACACACACACACACACACACACACACACACACAGTGTCAAATGAGTTTCCTCTCTCTCCCATAGCTCTTTAAGTTACAGACAGAATGACAGAAGCCCTTGAAAAAAAGTAGTATTCAATTTGTAACCATGAGACGCAAGGCCACAGCGCTTTATGGGCAAAGTATTGACGTATGAGAGAGAAAATCATAGCAGTAACTATAGTAACCGTCAGAACTCAACAACAAACTAATGAGGCATTTCCGAGGGGGAAACTTTGAGCATGTTCTTTCCCTGCTTGCTTGCAGGACGAGCAGTGATTTTTTGGAGGAGGGGGGAGTGGGAGTGGGGGTGCATGGGCGCTAAAAGGAGAAACCAAGAAACATTTTTGAAAGCTTTTCAAGGTTGGCCCTTTAAAATCCAGCCTGATACTTTTTTCCCAGTGGGTCATGACAACCTTGCAGCCGCTTGTTGTTTGAGTGTTTCATTTGAATGTGTCAGCATTTCGGCCCGTGAGCCCCGAGCATGTGGATCGCAGTGTGTGTGTGTGTGTGTGTGTGTGTGTGTGTGTGTGTGTGTGTGTGTGTGTGTGTGTGTGTGTGTGTGTGTGTGTGTTTGTGTGTGTGTACGTGTGTATGTATCTGTGTGTGTATGTATCTCTGTGTGTGTGTGTGTGTGTGTGTGTGTGTGTGTGTGTGTGTGTGTGTGTGTGTGTATCTGTGTGTGTGTGTGTGTGTGTGTGTGTGTGTGTGTGTGTGTGTGTGACACACTGGAGTAAGCCTGCTGGGAAGCATCCAGGCCATGAGGACGGACGAAGGAAGGAGCCCTGAAGACTTTCATATGTGCACTTGGAAGGATGCTCAGGGCTTTTATTTATGGAACCTTGGCTGTGTGCGGCACTGGTATTCCCTTTATGATGCAAATAGCTTTTGTCAGTCCAAAAAACAAAAGAACGTAACTGTGTGTGTGTGCATGCATACTAGCATAAATCCTGACGCTGATTACCTGCATCATGCATGATAAATAAAGTATTGATTTAATCTCAAAACAATGCAGTGGATTTTACTGCATTCTGAAAAGCTGATCAGGTTTTGACCACCGGATAGGCTATATACCACTAATCTACATAACGTATACTACCAGTCTACATAATTGCAGTGACTTTCTTTTTCCTGAAAACAGACTTTAATTTCCTTCACCACGTCAAAACAGATTTATGAACGCTCGTCCTACCTAAGGCCAATCCTGCTTTTTTTTGGTAAATGCTCCATTTACAGTACATCAAAGTAATGTCCACGACAACCCTAGCAGTAGGCTGTAGTGAGAAAATGGGCAGAACGTTAGTCACCTCAAGGTTTACCACAATCAAGCCACAGGCAGATCCCTTTTAAATGGGGACATGACATCATATGTGAGAAGTCCGCACACTTAAAATCCTTTTTGTTGTACAGTATTTTATTATGTCATGCCCATGAAATAATAAAATACAACAAAAAGGATTTTAAGTGTGCAGACTTCTAACTTTGAAAACTACAGTTGGTCTTCGTCCTGCACCTTTTCCTGGGATGTGCACAATCCTCTCCTTCAAAGAAATGACATCATCATATCCCGACAACGTTGATAAGAACTGCATTTTACCCGCCAGAGGATCCATGACATCATTTGAAATTTCTGACATCTACGAATGCAGACTAATTATCGTGCTTAAAGACAGCTGTCTACAAACAACACTCTCGCTTATCTTTCCCAAGGTCCCTTAATCCAACATCTAAGGCTTACGCGTTGTATTCTCATGCAGTGTACTAGACACGGCCAGGACATGCCTGTGATGTGTCTGATTCTGTCGTTTTAAATTTAGCTTTGAGGCTGAATAAAATAAAATGTTCAAGACACATTTTATCATCATAATGTCTATTTTTATTTTCATTTTGTATAGGCCTATTAAAAGAGCACAAAGAGGATTTAAGTGTGCAGACGTTTTTCTTTCAATCATCATAATGTCTACAAATGCTGATGTGCTTTTCTTTACCATGTATCTTGACTTACAGACTTACAAGAGCATAGCTGAACGTCAAGAAAACCTTTTGATTGTCTTGATCTACTGTATCGCCTGAACGGCAAGGACGTTATTACTGTACAGTAATATGACAAACATGTTGTACAGGTTCTGTATTGTTTTAGTTCTGATGTAGATATGGCCCACCAAGTGAAACACATCAAGGCCATGCAGAGGCGTGGGAAACTAGGCCGTTCACAGCAGATGACCTTAGTTTTGGTAATAGCCAAGAATGGAATATACGCATTACACATGAAATAATGATGTCATCAAGCAGACAACAAATCATTGTGGCAGTGACACTCTAATGTATCTCAGTACAGTACATCACAATCAAATCACTGAACTTAGCTACATGACCTGTTAAACAGCACTTTTTGCAGTGCTTTTTAAATATATTTAGCCTTCATTTAAACATGACAGACAGTGGAATATAGAGACAGGATACAAGTGGGAGAGAGAGATGGGGCAGGATTGGGGCATGGCCCAGGCCGGACTCGAACCTGGGTCCCCATGGTCATGCAAGCCCATTCATGGTTGGAACCTTGGCACCCTATGCCACAACACCCACACTCTCCTTTCAGTGTTAATTAAACACTCTCAATGCACTCTATAGAAGAGTGTTAATGATTCAATACATTAGGAGTACTGTTTCATTTTTGTCTGTGTGTTTTGTCCTCTTATTTAAGTGTTGAATTAGTACTGCAAAAGATACTGTCTGTGTCTGATTTTGCATAGCATGGCTCCTCTTGAGATCCCCTTCAGACAAGGTAACAAGAAACCACAAGCTTCAAGCCTACGTCCTAGAGACAATGAGACAAGCCTGTGAACAGCCTTGAAAGTTATCATATATTGATAAAAAAACGGCCTGATATTTTTTTTTTATGTGCTGACGATACACTTCCTGGTAAAATACTAACTTTCTACAATCATGTCTATGAGTAGATGGGAAATAAATGAATCTTACAAGATTGTTCAATTTATACACCATCATCGTCATCGTCATCATCATCATCATCATCATCATCATCATCATCATCATCATCATCATCATGGTTGGCAGTTTAACCCCTTAAGACACGGCATTATAAATTAGCTGTTACCAGAATGGCAATGACCAAGTCGTAATGTATTACTAAAAGCCCTGTGCACTGTCATAGTAGTGTAGTATTATGGTAGTTAACTTTCATTGTCTATTACAGCGTACCACAGGAGGTACGGCGTGCATTACGCTAATGTACTCAGTGACTATACTGTACTCAGTACTCAGTGAGTATTTGCGGGAACTCAGAAAGTACTTGCATTGCTCTTGACCTGACTAGTTGCAGTGCCGAAGCTGGCTACAAAAATACCTCTCTGAGCACGGTCTTGAAGATGAATGTTGTGATGTGCTAGTGTAAAGCCATGACACATGTGAAATGAAACGGCTGCCCTTAAGCAGCACTCTGTCTGAGAAACGAAAAGACATAACAGAAATTGAGATCGAAAAGTTCTCTCGCTCTCTCTCTATTACAAAAACACTCTTACCTAGTTTAATTATCAGAGGTTGAAAGGATTGAGAAGGCTATGTCAGACTCCATTGCCTGCATCATAGAAACACACTTTGATCAGTTGTCACATTCAACATGTTTGGTTCAACACATGATTTGTGGCACATGGCTGGTGTTTAAAGATTTTATTGGTGGGCTTTTATGCCTTTTATTGGAGCAGGATGGTGAGAGAGTGACAGGGAATGAGTGGGAAAAAGAGATGAGAATGTCACTGAAGACTCCCTAGGGCTTAACAGAATTTAATTACAGGAAAAGCTGTGGGGCAGCCGTGGCCTAACGGTTAGGGAGTTGGTCTTTTGATCTGGGGGTTGCAAGTTCGAATCCCACCTGACCTCTCCCTACATCTGTATCTGTGGCTTAAGTGCCCTTGAGCAAAGCACCTAACCCCACTTGACTCCAGGGACTGTAACCAATACCCTGAAAAATAGTAAATGTAAGTCGCTCTGTATAAAAGCATCAGCTAAATGAAATGTAATGAAAAGCGTGCCAACACATCAACCGTGGAACCCTGTTTAACACATTACCAGTCATTGTTTGTGATAACCTTTACTCAGTGCACTTCTTTACAATCTCTATAAGCTATACACTATATTACCAAACGTATTTGCTAACCTGCCTTGATTGACACATGAACTTTGGTGCCATCCCATTCCTAACCCAAAGGGTTCAGTATGATGTCGATCCACTTTTGCTGCTAGAGTAGCGTAGAGTAACTTTATTGATCCCCGGGGTGGAATTCAGGCTATTACAACTCTTCTTGGAAGGCTGTACACAAGATTGAGTAGTGTGTTTATAGATTTTTTTAACCATTCTTCCAAAAGTGCATTGGTGAGGTCACACACTGCTGTTGGCTCAGTCTGCACTGTAATTCATCCCAAAGGTGTTTTATCGAGTTCAGGTTAGGACAGGTTCAGGCCAGTCAAGTTCATTCACACCAGATTCTGCCATCCCTGTCTTTATGGACCTTGCTTTGTGCACTGGTGCACGGTCATATTGGAAGAGGAAGGGACCAATAGAGGAAGGTAGGGCTGGGCGTTATGGAAAAAAAACAATATCACGATATGGAGTACTTTATATCACGATTACAATATATATCACGATATACCACAATTACATACGTTTTCAGTTATTCTCTTTATTTGCTCTTTATTTTTTCATGTCGCAAAACAACCTGTCTAATGTATCTTTTTATTGTTATTTTTACAGTTACATGAACTCATGGTGTGTATTGTGACAACATGAAATGTAATTAAATGATATTCAATTGTATAAAACTGATAAAATTACTATCATGATATAAATGATAAAAGAGAAATGTCACGATTTCCACTTTTACATCACGATAACGATATATATCGTCAAATTGGCCAGCCCTAGAGGACAGGCTGTCATCATGCTGTAGTGTATGTATTGCACGCTAGTGCATTCAGCGTGTTGGTGCGACGCATTTTGAAGTTAAAGCGTGCTCCTCAACGCAACGGTAAAGCGCTTTCATGCACTTTTGACACGTGACGAGGTTTGCGCAGTTTTCCCGCCGTGTCAGCGATTTTGTTTTGTCACAGCGCATTTCTGTTACTAAACGCAAATATTCTTTGCTGTGCCCTAACCAAAACTACCCCTAAACCTAACCTGTCAGTAAAGCAATGTTTCTGCTACTTTACTTTTGCCACGAACAGCGAGATTAGGCGAATTTCTACCTAATTTGTGCCTAAACCAAAACCATCCCTAAACCTAGCTGTCACAGGGCGTTGTGGAGCACGCTTTAAATTGGAAATGCGTATTGGAGACATGCGATAGTGGGTTCAAATCAGCGTGTCATAGAGACGCCTATGCATGATGACATGTTGTAGAGGAAGGGACCTGGACCAAACTGTTCCTACAAGTTTGGGAGCATGGAATTGTCCAAAATTTGTATCCTGAAGCATTCAAAGTTCCTTTCCCTGGAGGGGCCAAGCCTAAATCCTGAAAAACAACCCCACACCATAAGTTCTCCTCCACCTAATTTCACACTTGGCACAATGAAGTCAGAAATGTGCCATTCTACTGGTAACCTTCAAACCCTCATCCATCAGATTGCCTGATGGAAAAGAGTTATTCTTCACTGCTTGAGAGTCCTGTGGCAACACTTTGCATCGCACTTGCTGATGTATGACTTGGATGCAGCTGCTCGGCCATGGAAACCTCCTCCAAGAATCCCCGTGAGCACTTAGGCTAATCTGAAGGTCACATGAAGTTTGGAGCTCTGTGGCAATTGACTGTGCAGAAAGTCGACCACTGTTTTGCACTATGTGCATCAACCTCTGATGACCTCCTCTCCATCAGTTTAAGTGGCCTACCACTTCTTGCCCGAGTTGCAGTTGTTACCAAACTCTTCCATTTTCTTATGATAAAGCTGACAGTTATGTGTGGGTTACTTAGGAACAAGGTCAGTCATTTCATGACTGTGTTTGTTGCACAGGTGGCATGACACTTCCACAATGGAGGTCACTGACACCTGATTCGGATCATTTGGATGGGTTAGTGAACACATTTGCTGATATTTTATATAAACTAGTTGTAATGGATGACAAGTACCTACTGGAAGAGTTTGGCAATACAACATCAGTAAACCTCCCTCCTGAAGCATGAGACAGATGCAATGATGACTGGGCCTTTGACCTAAGCATTTAGCTCAGTGGTTTTGCACCTGTGTTCCATTGCCAAAGAGTAACTGGAGGTCGCAAGTTCGAGCCCTCGTTACATGCTACTGTTAGAGCTAGCCTATTACCTAACTACATCTCTGGAGCTACCGTAGTATAAATACATTTGACATGCTAGCCTCGTCCCATCCACACCAGCATTTCCTCTGACTCTAATCAAAGTGTTGCGAGTCAAGTTAGTCTGTCCAAACCTACTATCGCTGCTATCTTAAATCTTCATACAGCCAGGCTATCGACATGCACCTTCAAACATTCTTTACTCCTCTCTGGAAATTCAGCTCTTTATTAATTCGCAATTACTTCACATTTAAAAGCATTTTGTGTTTGAAACTCATTCTATTTCATGTCAAGGAAAGATATATAGGTCTTGGCAATATGATGATACAACAAAACATGACACAATATGACACAACAAAACAACAGACCTTTTTTCAAAAAGAGTAGAGGCAGCAAAAAATAATTGCCCTTCTTGCAATTAGCAGCACCACTTATTACACCCTCGACCGTCAGAAATGATCATTATATATCTGGTGGTATGCTCATTTGAGTATGTGTTATTAAGTTTGTAGAGTAGTCAAGTTCATTAAGTTCATTTCCTCATTATAAATGTACCCTTGGAGGAATGTAGCACATTTTTTTTTCATCTTTTCACCGTGCCTTTTCGTGTTTTCAAACCGCAAGCATAAATGTGCAGTCATTGTCCCTCGGTGGGGTTGAAATATGATGAAATGGATTGAAATAGGGCCAGCGTCTCCGCCACAGTCCCCTGAGGTCAACGTTAACTACCTGAGAAGCAGCCATAATTTTCTTTAAACTGAGCGCGGGGAGACAGGAGCCTTGGCCCTCAAGGCCAGTGCGGAATTTTTTAGAGAAAAAAACTGACCCAGAAGGAAGAAAAAAAAGGGATGCCGTGCTGTGCACTTCAGCAATAAGGAATAATATGAGCGAAATCTAATTTTGTGGGAGAGGGAGAAGATTTGTACTACAGCCAGTCCTTGAGCAGAGGAGTTGGATACAAAAAGGAGGCGGCGGGGGTGGGGGGTGTTGTTGGGTAGGGGGAGATGGGTTGGAGACTGTTTACTTGGCATTGACCTTGATCTAAACCATAAAAAGGAGGAAAACTTTTTTTCTTTTTTTGAAAATAAATCAATTGTGAGTTTTTCATTTATGGACAATATTGTAATCATTCTATGCAGGTTTTTTTTAATCTTCTTCATCCTCCATAGATGTGTCCTTCACAGTCTCTGAGTCTGAACAGGAAGGAGCGGTTTGCTTTTACATGCTTTTCTGTACAAGTGGTAATTAAATAGCTTTATTTTCATTCAAAGATCTGAAATGGTGAAGTGTAGTCATCAGTAATCCACAGGCCGGTTATAAGCATAGGCCGGCTAGGCGGTCGCCTAGAGCGCAATGTGAAGAAGGAGCGCCGAAATGGCGCTCTCCGATGCGTAATTTTGCGATATGGAGGTTTTTTCAGAGCCATCTAATATCAGAGTTACGCCACTCCCATAGACCTCTATGGACCAATCTTTCCACAGCAATGGCGGCTCTCATGGAGCCTCACGGAGAGTTAACATGGAAATCCCCATTGACTTTAGTTCTATTAGAAGTTACTTAGTTCCAGGAGGTGGCGGTAGAACACAGAAAATGTGGTAAAGGTCATGTAATTTGTTTGTACTTAATCTTTGTTTGGTATGTGATGGTTCTGTGTTAGTTTCCAACGAACAGAAGTTTACTGTTAAGAAACATTTTAATCTACGCGAATCACATCACCAACCGACTTCCTGGTCCCCGGTTTGCGCAACTCTGTTATTAGATGGCTCTGGGGTTTTTTATGAAGTCGCAATCAACAAAGCGTGGCGAAAGCGCTCCTCACGGCAAAGCGCCCCTCAGCCAATAGTAATATCGCTTTCAACTGTCTCTGGGAAGTCTGTGAACCAATAAACAGACAGTCCTGAGAAAGGGGGCGGGATGAGTGACAGCGTGCGATCTATTTTGAATTTGGAGACTCATTCGAGAGACAGAGGGCAAGCGCGAACAGCAATGCTGTTCTGCTGGGTGGAGAATTGTTATGTTCTCATTAAACCAGTCATTGCATGATGCAGGAGTTGCAGAGGGTGTTTTGGAAGTATGTGGTTTAATCAGCAACCGTTTGTGGTAATGTAAAGCCTAATAGTTATGAGGCTACTGTTTGGAATTAGAGGGAAAAAGAGCTTTGCTTTTGATCTGAGAAATCGCTAGTTAGCATGCTAACATTAGCCAAGTATGCCAAGCAATGAAATCCAGTAAAGTAGCTGTTAGTAGCCTACTCACTAACACCCACCTGACATCATAATACTTGCTTAGGTTGACCAGCAATGTAAAGTAAGACTGGTGCCATGTTTAAAACAAGTTTAGCTGCCATATCTCCTTCCATCCACTTGAATGAATTACCTGCTTGTTGTAAGCTTAAAAAAAAACATTGTTTCCAGACCAGAATGACATATAGGCCTACATTAATCATGTAAGAGAACCATGCACAGCATGTTTTCATGCTGAGTGATGTAGTATTGCAGACAAGTGAGGCTATTTACTATATTTTGTATATTATGAAATTCAAAAGTGTGACAGCTTTTCTCCCTTTCTCTCACCCTGTCCCTCCGGTTCAAACACATAGATAGCCCCCTTCTCATTCTCCTACTCACAAATGCACCACTATTTCCAGTACAGAAATGAAATTGGTTTGGAATCATAGACAGCACAAATGTGTAGCTTATTAAAATTGTTATGCTGTCATGCTTTGTGATGCTGTAGGTAGTGTAGATAGGCTATCAATGCAGACCTCCTTGGTAGGCCTATTGTCTACACATGCATTTGACATGCAAATGTACTGTACCACTCTCCTGGCATTTCAATTCCATTTTATAATTCAAACACATTGATAACCTCCCTCTCATCTGGGGTTGGGGGCACCACCACCATTACATCCAAGACACCACACAGTGAAGGTACTTTCATGCGACTCAATCTGATGTGTTGGTCGGCTGTCCAAAAGAACCAGAAATCCATTTGATGCAAAACAGTTATTGTTCTTGATGCTATTTAGTTAAGCTTACTACCGGTATTACTCTTGTGTTCTGTAAGGTATAAAAAAAAAAGGGGGGGGGGGCGCCAGAACTCAAACTCGCCTAGGGCGCCAAATAAGCCAGAACCGGCCCTGTCCACAGTAAACAAGAAGGATCACCGCAAACTGGACTTGGTTTTGCTGCTTTTTTAATTTAGTGTTAGGTGAATGACGCGTTTCGCCTTGCGCTTCGTCAGGTTCACTTTTCTTTATTTTTATATTATTATCCTCAGATGATGATACGACATCACATCACCTTGCTATGGCGGCAGCAGTGTCTAGTAAATCTCCAGACCGAAACAATGACAATGACCCGAGACTTCAAAGTTGTAAAGATCTCTTGTATCCATGGTCATTATTTTTTCCTCAGAGACTTTGCAGCTTACTAAGGACTAACAAAACGAGTCACAGCAGCAATGGCACAGAGATGGGGAAAATACACGTAAATCTTAATATCCACTGAAGGAATCATTATATATATTCAGAGGCAGTCATGGGTAAACGGTTAGGGTGTTAGACTTGTAGCCCAAAGGTTGCCGGTTCGACTCCCGACCTGCCAGGTTGGTGGGGGGAGCAATTAATCAGTGCTCTGCCCCATCCTCCTCCATGACTGAGGTACCCTGAGCATGGTACCGTCCCGCCGCACTGCTCCCTTGGGGCACCTATGGGGGCTGCCCCCTTGCACAGGTGTGGCATAAATGCAATGTCATTGTGTGCAGTAAACACTTGTGTACTGTGGAGTGCTGTGTCACAATGACAATGGGAGTTTCCCAATCTGGCTTTCATACTTTCTTTCGTTCATATCAAAAACCAAAACAATGTGAATGACTGTGTTAAACCAATTTCAATCAAAATCAATCTTGACAATATATGGCCAGCTCAGCTGGCCTGAAAAACATCGGCAATGAGATTGGAAAAGGAGGAAAGAGTGATCTCTATTGAGGACTTTACCCAGAGTGTATGTATTCTAAAAGAAAAGGGAAGGTTGAGATCTGTATGGTGCTCTGCCGTGATTCTCTTTCAGGTGCATGGCGGCTATCTGACAGTCTACAATTCATTCATTACACAACTATGCACTGACCTTTCTTGTATCGAATATTTAATCTGAAAGTCTTGAGCTCAGAGAACTCTCTTGAGTTGGACCAGACAGGCTCTTGTCCTTCATCGAAGGTGAATGTTAAGAAACTTTAACAGTGCAGTCACAAAGAAGCGTATCTGAAATCTAAGCCGAAGGACAAATACTGTTTTTTTAATGACAAAACGTTTACATAGTAATACAGTACACAGTACATTTCCATGGCCCTCGTTATAGAATACCGGTATATAAAAATGTATTGTTACATTGGAGTAGCAAGTGGTGCAAGGCCCACATGCCATTTTACTACCTCATATGCATATCAATAAATAAACAATAATAGCAAGGCTCAAGGATACAGGGCAAGAGTGTCAGAGACATGTTGTACTGAGAAAATACTGTGTTACACACGACACAAGAGATAATGACAGACAAATGCAACTGTGTGAAATAATGATTATATGAATAGTGATGGACGATAAAGCAGCAGCCCTCATGTGTCCCTTTGCATGTGCAATTCATGCCGGTTAGCAAATCTTTGAGCGAAAACATTTATCTTTCATTTCCCCCCATCACCTCAAAAGACACACCATGGACTTAGTTCATGTCATGTAATAGTTTGTCTGTCAAGGACAATGAAAAGCACATTCATATGTGCAGTATATCGCCTTGGTCAATGCCATAGTAAATATGTGTTGATGTGACCGAAACCACGGATAGACTGTGCAGGAAGACCTGGTTGAATACAGTATTTAGTTACTTATTTTATACTTTTATGCCTTAGTGTGTGCAGCTTGAAGGGAGGTGTACAGTGGTGCAAAGTGTCAATAAAGGCTTTGCATTCCAATTATATTGTTTTAAATGGTAAATGCACTGTGTTTCCATGTCCCATTTACGTAGCCAACAAAGAGAACGTACCATGATACACATGACTCCTGGCCCCCATGCAGTCACAGCCAGGCCATGTACACCTCTAGCGTTGCTTCTAGTCAGGCCAGGAGCAATACAAATATCGTTTCTGAGCTCCCGAAAAATCAGAAACCCTCCCACTTTGTTGGGAACTCAAACAACCATCAGCAAACTAAGGGAAGTGGGTCAACTATGCCGTTTGGGAAATGTTAATTGTTATGCTCTTGGTCAGCCCAAGTCTCGAAGAGATTTGAAAGTCGATGATAATCAGGCTAATGCAGTACAGCACAAGTATTTTCAGGACATTGTTCAGAGTCACTAAGCAACATGAGTTTAGGTGCCTTGCTCAAGATCATGTTGAGCATGGATGATATGAGTCATGAGCTGTGAAGATGTGGGTCATGGACGATATGTGGATTCAAACCGGTAACCTACTCAATGCTAAACCAACTCATAGCCATCAGGCCAAATAATTGTCGAGTAGAGTAGAGTAAGATACATCAAGCCCATTTTCCTGGATCCATGAGACGTCAGGTGAACGTCCCCTTTCGAAGACCTTTGATTTGGAGACCTGCGGAGACTTTAAGTTGAGAATAAATTGAGTTCCCTTAACACAGATGAATTTCATCAAGAATATGTCAACTCAGTATAGAATGTGGAGATTGCAACTTATACCCTCTGAGCCCCTCTTGGCCAAAACTCTCCTCCAAACGTGTTATGAACGTGTGTCACAACCAGGGATATAACACACTGTACGTATGGGCTGACCAGACCACAGATGCCATTTCTAAACACAGATGCTACAGTTTGCATTAGGGGTGGTCCGGTTCACAAAATTCACGGTTTGGTTCATATCACGGTGTCAAGGTCACGGTTTTCAGTTCTCTACGGTTCTTTTTTTTTAGTTCATGATAAATGGTGCACTGGGAATACTAAACAATATTTATATAACTGCAGTTATAAAGTGATGATACGCAAGTTGAATTTAACCTTGTGCATGTGTCTGAGAACTGCCTCTTGTGCAAACCTGCGCTTACACTTAAACTGTCGTCAGCTGATGTGCGCTGTCTGAGCGTTCCAAATGCCCTCTTTCAATTGGCTAATAGAATCGGACTTATCACTAAATATCCTACATATGGTTTGTATAGGCTTATAATGTGAAAATGGTGTGATTTTAATTGTGTCATCCTCTGATTGGTCTTATACGCTAATGTTTTAATCAGAGAGACTGGATAAGATACTCCTATAATCTCTGTTTTACATATTTTTCTGGGCAGTACATGAAGTTTGCGATGGATTGCACGGTTCGGTTCGGTTCGGTATGTGTGTGAATTGTGCGGTTTCGGTTTTCGGTGCGGTTTGTGCCATCCCTAGTTTGCATATACACACCACACGCCAGGTTTATTTAATGTGAGAGGTTTAACTGCTTGCCATCACCATCACAAGATGAAAGGCTCATCATGACTATGCACTGGAGGCATAAATAAACTACTATAAAAGAATATAAATAATGCTCAAGTGTGCTTATCTTTGTTGCATGTTGTATGGGTAGCCTACACGATGTATGTCATTTAGGAAGGGAATTTGTATGCACATGGTGTTAATACATGTACTACTGTATGTACTGTATTTGAGATGAGAGCCACAAAAGTCCAACAAATGCTGTAAATGGATTGATTGACAGATGATGGTGGTATCTATAGGCAACAGCAGACATTGTATGCGTAAGCAAACATGTTGTGCTGTAAATTTAGTATGTGCTCTGAGCCGGTCAAGATCTCACTCTTCAAAGCGTAGACTGTACACCTTTGTATACTGCACACCTGTGGTGCCACTACAAACAAGGCAGCATTAGGAAACTCATGGTGGCTTACAATGACAGCATTGAGGCTGCTGCTTAGAATTCCAAGGTCAAGCGAGGTCAAGCGCAAGTCAAATCTTTGTCAATGCTGGGGTACCTACTTGTGCGGCTGTGCCGCGTAATCTTATGTATAAGTTCATGTGCAGAGCATCTTAGTCACAAAACAACTTAGTTGCTGTCCTGGCTAGCCCAGCACGTAGCTCTGTGAGACTCTTCTCTAACATGTGATCACTGGTGAATATGCCTATGTGAGACAATGAAGAAGAATCATCTGTGCTTTTTCTATTATTTTTTGTCTGTTCTCTTGTTGTTTTTTTAAGCTTTGTACTGTGTTGTGATGTTTTTTTTATAATGTGATATGGATTCCCCTGGGTCTGAAATAAAGAATTGAGTTGAATTGACTGGTTTGATGTGAAAATGAATATCTCTTTATGGTGCGCAATAAAGACTAATGTAATCTAATATTTAATCTAATGTAAAATAATCTCTGATCTAATGTAGGCCTATACGTAATCTAATGTTTTGTCCCTTGACTGCGGCTGTTGGGTGGCTGTACTGTTCAGCTGCTCCATCATCATGATCCAGAGCTACAGGGCGGTAAGGGGTTAGGGCATCAGACTTGTAGCCCAAAGGTTGCTGGTTCAACTCCCGATCCACCAGGTTGGTGAGGGGAGTAATTAACCAGTACACTCCCCAATCTCCCTCCATGACTGAGGTACACTGAGCATGGTACCGTCCCGCTGCACTGCTCCCTTTTGGGGACCATTGGGGGCTGCACCCTTGCACGGGTGATACATAAATGCAATTTCGTTGTGTGCAGTGTGCAGTTGTCTGCTGTGTCACAATAACAATGGGAGTTGGAGTTTCCCAGTTGGACTTTCACTCTCACTTTACAGTGAACTACACTGGCTCCTTTGAGAGCCCTTGAACTTTGCCAAGCAGCCGTGACTCTATACCTGTTAAATCCAAATGATTAGATCCATGCAATCTGCTCAATACAATTATCTACTTGATTCGTGCTCCTCTCTCTCTCTCCCAGGGACACTTATTACTTTGCTAATCGTCCATGTAATGACGAACTGGATCATAATTTTTCTATGGTGTAATTGTGCTGCAGTTTGACGGTTGGGAGAACTTTTCTTTTCCACACATGCTGAGTCTCTTCACACAATTATTAAATTAACACAAAGGGGGGAGGGAAGACTCGTCCATCTTTTCCAAGTGCAGCAGATCTACAGTATGCATGGGAAAGTCTTGGCAGATTAGCCTTATACTCTCGAACACTCAAGCATAAAATGGGGACATTATTATTATTAGCCTATTACTTTTATTTCAACACAAACACATCCAGTCTATCCCCCCCTCTCTCTCTCTCACTCACTCACTCACTCACACACACACACACACACACACACACACACACACACACACACACACACACACACACACACACACACACACACACACACACACACACACACACACACACACACACACACAAACATTATCTCTCTCTATCTTCTCAACATTGCCAATAAACTTATAACACATTATACAAATCCTGCATGTCACATACCTACAAGTGGCACCCATACCTGATCATTATTACATTACATTATCATGATACATGATCACATTGAAGATCATTAATCTATAGACTTAAAGGTGAAGGGAACCCCTGAGGCTTTGAGACCCGTTTTGACAACCACTGGTGGAAGAGAGTTGAAGTTAGTCGGTCTGCCACTTGATCACACACTACATTTATTTGAGAGAGAGAAAAAAAGCTTCAGGTTGATTTGATGAACCACCCAAATTGATGAAAGAGTACAGGGAGTAGTGTGAGGATTATCTAAGGTGAAAACCAGTATTTCATCAATGACTTCGAACACAGCCAACTGTGTATGTCTGTATGACCATATGCATGGCAGACGCCAAACAGCGCCGCCCTCATTTAGTAGCAGCTAGCACCCCCTAGGTGTACGTCAGAAAAAATAAAAGTGGGAGGTGTCGTGCGATATTTAAAAAGTCCCAACTACTTGTCATTTGAAAGGAAGGGAAGAAATATAAAACCTCAGCGTTCATGGGATCGGTTGTGCACACAGACGTAAACCCAGCTGATCCGAATTCGACTGTTGTTTGCGCGCACAGTTGACGGCATGGCTTGCTTCGACGGATGCCACTGCATAAGCGAGCGGAGGCAGAGCAGCATCCTGTACAGCATTTTGAAGAACGACATACAATCCGGACAGAACTCACAGCAACAGAGAATCCCGAGAGTTGCGGTGTCACTGCAAGCTTGCTCGTGTGGATCTAAGAAAAAGGTCGTGCTCCGGTCGCCGCAGACCACCTGCAAAGCCGCCTCTGCCGTACTCGTAAAGACTCTCAAGTTTGTGAAGAGTGTGCCCTGCTTTCGGGAGCTGCCAGTGGAGGACCAGCACGTACTAGTGCGGAGCAGCTGGGCTCCTCTGCTGGTGCTAGGCATGGCGCAGGACAGGATTGTTTTCGAGACTTCCGAAACGCCCGAGCAGAGCATGTTGCAGAGGATTTTAACCAGCGGCCCGGACAAAACGGAGAACTCATCATCATCAGACTGTGGCGCGCCGGGCGTGTCTGTAGTTGATGTGCAGGGTATCAAACTGTTCCTCAGTAAATGCTGGAGTCTGGACATCAGCACAAAGGAGTACGCGTATCTAAAGGGAGCCATTCTTTTCAACCCAGGTGTGTAAGTTGCGCAGCCCACTGTCACATTGTGTGGTTGGAAATAGTAGTTGTGTATGGCAAACAAGATAGCCTAGTTTTGCTATTCGGGCATCACTTCAATACTAAAATATTTGATCAGTTAACTGATTTCATATTATGGCAGTAATTAACTGTTCTTTACATACAAGTGATTTTCCATAACCCCAAATGATGCGTACAGAGAATAGACTTTACGCACGAGAGAACTAATATATACTTTTGGTTTATCTTATTTTATTCTCTTCAGATGTTGAAGGGCTGCAGTGTCAACAGTACATCCAGGGATTGCAGAGTGAATCGCACCAAGCACTTAATGAATATGTCAAAATGATTCACCGAGTTGACACTACCAGGTTCGCCAAACTCTTCATCGCACTCTCCATGCTCCGGTCGATCAACGCGAACGTGGTTGCAGGGCTCTTCTTTAAGCCCGTCATCGGAGCAGTCAACATGGAAGAACTTCTACTGGAAATGTTTTATGGGAAACAACCCGAAAAGGACGATTAAGACGATGGACACTGGACTGCGTCAGAGGGAACTCAATGAAATGGCATTGACAGAAATACGCGCCAAAATAACTTATTGCTTTTTACATATAGCCTACTATTTTTGTATAATAAAATATTTGCTGAATTGATGCTCTCGATTTTTGACTTGTTAACGTGTCGCTGAATCCTAATGGTGTTGTTGGTGGATAGCCTATTTAGTGTTCGAGCTTTTAGGACTGTTGTGCTGAGGATTGCTTGTGCGGACACGCCACTTACAACTTTATATCAAAGGACATAGCAGTGAGTGTGTTATTGTGCACTAAATGCATCATAGGATTACAATCTAAATTGTTTTGCAACTTGGGTTAACTTAATCCACATTGCAAAATCAACACGCACTGTCTATCTAGCCAAGTTAGCGAGTGTCAGCCTCGAATAAAAAATAAACAGCATATTTCGAAAAATGTGAATTATGTAAGTGCATGTTTCTTACCCATAGAGGGCAATGTTCCTCCACCTTGCTGCATGTGATGGATTTCTCCCCCCTAATATCAGGCCATTGCAACCTCTTACTTAGTCATGTCTGTGTTTAAGTCCCTTTATAAGCAATATTTGAATGGTAGCCGATGGAAATGAAGATTGAACAGGGCAGGTGACACAGTAGCCCGTGCTCGTCGTCAGGTAACACGTGCTGCCCCTGCCTCAAACAAGGGAAGGCGTTTTAGAAGCGCTCCGGATCACCAGCGCATGGATTTTCTCACATGCGTTAAAGGTGTCAGCTCAAAGAAAAGGTCAGTTAGCTTCTTCACCGTAGGATACAGATAACAGAGGACACAGAGTGGGCCATGGATGTAACAGAGGCATCCCCTCTCGTCCCCATAACACATAGGAAATCGGCAGTGTCCTGAAGTGTGTGCAGTGCGTGCGAGCGTATGCGCGTGCGCGCGTGTGAGAGAAGGATGGAGTGGAGTTGTGTGTCTATTTGTGCATGCGCACCTGCTCGCGGCGCGTCTGTGTTTGTCTGTCAGAGCCATTTAATAACAGAGTTTCGCAAACCGGGGACCAGGAAGTCGGTTGGTGATGTGATTCATGTAGATTACAATGTTTCTTAACAGTAAACTTCTGTTCGTTGGAAACTAACACAGAACCATCACATACCAAACAAAGATTAAGTACAAACAAATTACATTACCGTTACCACATTTTCTGTGTTCTACCGCCACCTCCTGGAACTAAGTAACTTCTAATAGAACTAAAGTCAATGGGGATTTCCATGTTAACGCTCCGTGAGGCTCCATGAGAGCCGCCATTGCTGTGGAAAGATTGGTCCATAGAGGTCTATGGGAGTGGCGTAACTCTGATATTAGATGGCTCTGTTGTCTGTGTTTCCACGTCTGTCCAGAACTGAGCAGTGGGCGTGTAGCCTGCGACAGTTGGCGCGAGGAGTTACCGTGACGACACGGGCTGTGGGAATAGGATGGAGAACATCCTGATCAGAGTGCCAGATGAAGAGAAGGCATCCTCCCTCACAAAACAAAACAAAACAAAACAAAACAAAACAAAACAAAACACACATTTGAAGCAATGAAAGGTAAACCGCATGGCAGAAATGTTAACAATTATGAAACATCTTGCAAGTGTTGCAGTCATCACAAAAAAGTCAATTCCCCTACATTTACACTGTAATTATTTGTTCTATTTTGTATTTTTTTTTCTTATTTGAAAGACACTTTAGGCGTATAACATTTACAGTTTAACTCCATCACCCTCTTTTTCTGTACATACATTTTAAGTGTTAATTCCACATTTTTATAGATCAACACAATGCATTTTCAATTTGACTCTTTGAGTGTTGAAATAACACTGCAACATGTACAAATCTGATACAGCACACAGCCCTCCTTAGATATGTTTCTTACAGACACATAACATCTTTTGACTACAATTTATTTTGTTGTTGTTTTGGAGTAGTAGCATAAATGGCCTGATAAATCCTTTGTTGAAATCTCCATCTTTAGCACAAAATTCATTGTCTCATCACACAGAAGTGGCCTACAGGACCCCACTGGAAGAGAAATGAAAGCCCTGTAGGTTTGCCTTTGAAAGGAGAGTGAGATGAAAGCCTTTCTGATATGGCACGGGCGAAGGCGAGATCACATCGGGGACACTGCGCCCTTTGATCTCACGCTTCTCCTTTTTCCATTATTAATTCTGATCCCGGAGATTAGCTCTTCCCCCCCACCCTCTCCCCTCTCCTCCCCTCTCCTCTCCTCTGACACCACTGCGTGTGCTTTATTTACAGGCCCTGGTGATCAACACTTTCTTCCTATCTGTCTTCCTTTCTTCCGCTGCTTAAAACGGCATGAACCCCCTTGCCCCCCAGTCAAATCTTATTGTGTTGGCCCTGTTTCCCAAATGGGTCATTAACTGCTGACGTAGGCACGGGCAGGGAGTGCAGCTCAAACAGTACTGTATTGCTCCTGTGAAGGCAGAACTGAGAGGAAGCTCCTTCAGTGGGCGACGGATGGGCTGACATTTAAAATGACTTCAGGGAGAGTGATGAGAGGCTGTTTCCCTGCATGTTTCAGTTGGAGCGCTCTCACTTACACTTCTTTGCTATCTTCTCCTCGGAGTCTTCCTTTCCGACTGTTATTTGTCATCCAGCTCGGTCTTGGTTGCTTTAAACTGATTTTTGTGCAGCGTTTCCTTTTTCTTTTTTTCAGAGTGTGTGTAAATGTGTGTGTAGTTAGATGATGCAGTCTTCCTTCCCGCCATCGCTTCTGAGAGAATCCACAGAAAATTTCTGGATCTGATAGATTGTGAGAACCAGCTCTGATGGCTCCTCAAAATCAGACAGAACCAACACAAACGGGGAAAAGCTCTTTGAAATGTTGAGCAGAAGTTTGGCCACAGATTTAAAAGAAAGTTCTGTGAGTTCTGCAATGCTATTGGAAGATTAGTTTCAGCTAAGTCATACTTTGCCAATTTCCTATGGCCAGAAGATTTTAATTGCCAAAATGTTCACTTTGCACTCTAACCTAACTTGCAATATTCTTTGATTTTTTTCCTCTGTTACACTGAAACACAAAGACTTTGCAAGGACATTTTTACATAATTATACTGTATTGTCCAATTTGCCCAATAGGTCGTACAAAACTTCAAAGTTGTGCATGTCTTTATCTGCACAATCATAACCTGACATGTGAAATGTAATAAGTAAACTGCACTTCTTATGCTGAGGACTTCTGAAGCATGAAAGCAATGGCAAAATGCATGCTATACTGTATAAGGTAAGACAGAAGTCATAGCTTCGAGTCGGAATAGGCTATAGTAGTATTATGCAATGACTGACCACATCAAGTGTTGTCTCTTACAATTTATCCATATTTAAAAAGTGACAAGTAAAAGTAGTACAAGAACATTGGAGTGTTGGAAAGTTTCCATAGGCCTATGGTACCATAAATTACGTAAATTAGGGGCCCTTTGCTGATATCAAAATACATTTTCACCGTCTGCGGTTTAGAGGGTCCTATGACATAGTCTATTACACACTGTTTCATAGTGAGACGATTTCACATAACAGAGATGAATTAGAAACCCTATGGGCCTATTAAAGACATATTACATAATGCAATAGGATATTGGGATGCATAATATATTAAAAATGATATTGAAATTGTAGCACGGAGGCTTAGGATTCAGGGCCCACTTGGTTCTTGGGGGCCCTAGGCCTGGGCCCGGTAGGCCCGTGCAGTAATCTGTCCTTGTTCATGTCCTGTTATAATGGAGACACGAGAAGCCTGAGAAGAATATCTAAAAAAAGAAATAAAGAAATCTGACATCTTAACCCTAAAGCGACCGACTGGGGTCATTTATGACCCCGGGCACATATTTTCATACACCATTCCGGCAATTTTCATCAGAAAAACTTGTCCTTCTAGGAGTTTGTCAATACATATGTTGTGCATGTTGTGAATGATTTTTGTGAGATTTGGACCATCTATGTAGGATTTATAATCAAAACACCTCTGGGGTCATTTATGACCCCGAGAGGATCCATGAGATACTCAACATTATAATGTCCATTGTTGTTGTAATTTTCAAACTCTGATTTTTGTATTTTGTGTCTTGGGGCAGGCCATGGTCACCAGACCTAAAATATTCACAATATAAACATTTATAGTATTAAAATATAATATATTATATAAATAAATAGGGCACCCCTGCGATAGCCAACAAAGCATATTGTGAGGGCACCCAGGTAGCATTTCCTCTGTTATTGCTCAATATTTGTTGATATCATGGCACAGTGGTCCTAGACACATGATGAGAATATGAAATGGAAGTCATCCTGATGAACAAAGAGGGAGGAAACCAGTCATCAGTGTAGAAATCAAAGGCGTTTTTAGAATTTTCCTGATTATATAGCTATACAATGGCTGAAGCATCAGTTGAATCATTTCTTTGCTCTAATATATGTGGAAGACACCTTTTCACAGCTACAATGTCCAGAAAAAGTTTCAGAGAAATTTTGAGTGTGCATAAGGTTATATGTTTGAGACATGGTTTTTTCTATGTAAATTACCATATTCTCTGATCTTGTGATTTCATGAACCCAGAAATGTTGAGTACCATAAAGTTTTATTGCAGAAATGTCATCTATGGGCCTAATGGATAGAATTTAGCTTGGTTTCTCAAAGTTTCACTTTGAGCAATTTCCATAATTAGCATAAATATACTGTATTATTATGGTGAGACTACTACAAGTGAATAGGCTAAAAATGTTAAATGATAGATATCACCATGAAACTTTCTCAGTTGATTACTGATGATGAGAGAAGAAAAAAATGTATTGGATGTTTTTTTGTATTTTGATGTTTACATATGCAAATGAGGGCATACATCATATTTAGCATATACGTATGTAAGTTTGACTATTTTTTAGCAAAACAATAAAATGTTCAAATTCACATTTTTTTGCTTTAGATGAGGGACAAGTATGTGCAAGATGTAAATAAATTTGAATGAACCCCAAAAAATAATTTATATAGTGGTATTTCTATATAAACTCCTTGGGGTCATAAATGACCCCGCTCGGTCAGATTAGTCGCAAAAACAGGCCGGTCGCTTGAGGGTTAAGCATGTAGGGCCTTTATACAGTGTATTGGGGCCTCATCATCTCATCTCATATCACAGTTTGCTCTTTTGTGTCTCTTCAGCCCCATAGCCACGATGCCCCCTGGAGGCCAAGTCCAAACACACACAGCTGTCTGTCAAACATGAGCTTTCTTCAGACGGCGATATACCATCTTCCGATGGGTAGGATGAATTAAGTAGAAGTTGAACGGCTGTTACGTACTGTACATGTACTGTACTGTATGTAATTGCAACACTAGTAATATGAGAGTGAACCTGATGAAGCAACAGCGAAACACGTTGTTCACCAAATAAATACCAGCAAAGAAAACCAGTGTGCGGTGATTCATCCCCCCCTTTACTAGTAATATGATTTTACAAGGTTGCAACTATGTACTGTAACATCATATTTCTAGAGTTGTAATTACATCCGTTATGGTAATACTTTATACACCTCTGGTAGGGGAGGCACAACTACATGGGATTTAGACAAGGAAGTCAGCACAGCACAAGCCATACTATAGCCTACATCATTCACCCCTTTTCTTCCTCTACCAAATATGCTATAGGCTGTTAAACAGGGCCGGATTAAGATGGCTTGGGGCCCCTAGGCTGCAGGTTACTGGCCTCGATGGAAGGCAAATGTTGTGACAAAATGACATAGACCACGTCTTGTTTCTGAGCTAGGAATTAAGGATAACGTGTCTGCCAACTCTAGAGTGCAAGATTTGAAGCTGTATTTGACACAGCAGATGATTTTTTTCAATACCACATTCTGCAATTATCAGGTTTTTACGTCCTTTGAGGGGCCCGTGACATGTGGGGGCCCCTAGGCTGCAGCTATATCTAGCCTGTGCATTCATTTGGGCCCAGTGTTGCCAGATGTGTCTAATCAAATCCCGCCCAAAAGGTTCTAAAAGCCACCAAAATGCGCAAAATTCTGTCCAATTTCAACAAATTGCATTGATTTCTATGGTCGTAAAACTGTACAAAAAATGCCAAAGGCATTTTTTTCCCGTTTTTACCCGCAGACCGCCATTCGAAGCAGCCCAGTTGGGCGGGTAACCACCCAATCTGGCAACACTGTCCCGCCCTGCTGTTAAGACAGGGCCCCCTTTTATAAGGATGTTGTTATCAGGAACGGCAGTGACTAAGTCATGATGTACTGTATTACTGCACTAAAGGCTGTAATGTCACAGTAGTAAGTGTAGTCCTATGGTAGTAGTGCGGGTGGAACGAGAGGACATTATGAAGCTACCCCCATGGTCTTGGCCTTGGTAAGAGCTGGTGTTCACCGCCTCTTAGAGCGCTGTCATCCCGTCCTAAATGAGGCAGGGGATGGTGACTGATTGATACCGGAAAGCCTGCAGAGCTGTCACGGCCCATCCACATCTTTTTTTTCTTTTCCTGTAGGAAACGTCCAATTAATCTGCTCCCCAGAGCTTCCCACTTGCGAAAGAGAGAGAGAGAGAGAGAGAGAGAGAGAGAGAGAGAGAGAGAGAGAGAGAGAGAGAGAGAGAGATGTGTTCTTCTTCCACATATTTTCCTCCTTCTACAGCTTTTGTCCTCCCTCTAATTTGCTCTCTCAGCGTCTCACATCTCTCTCTCTCTCTCTCTCTCTCTCTCTCTCTCTCTCTCTCTCTCTCTCTCTCTCTCTCTCTCTCTCTCTCTCTCTCTCTCTCTCTCTCTCTCTCTCTCTCTCTCTCTCTCTCTCTCTCTCTCTGTCTCACTCTCTCACCCTTCTTCCTCCATTCTCTGAAGTGTCAGCTTTGGCTCAGACAGCCAGCATCTGCAGCTGCAGGAGAAAGTCTCCCCATCCCTATATCCCTCCACCCCATCCTCTCTATCCCTTTCTCCACCCTCTCCTCTCCTCCTTCCCTCTCTCCACCCTCTCCCTCGTTCTTATCCTCCACCCCCTCCACCCTCTCTATCCCTCACTCCCTTCCTCCACCTACCCCCTCTTTCTTTCCTTCTCTCCATCGCAGCGAGAGAGAGAGAGAGAGAGAGAGAGAGAGAGAGAGAGAGAGAGAGAGAGAGAGAGAGAGAGAGAGAGAGAGAGAGAGAGAGAGAGACTGAGAGCGCAGATTAAGTCAAGGCTTCCTCAATCTCAATCAAGAGCCCCTTTGGTCTGAATCAGTCAAATGTTAAATCTGCTCGGTGCAGTTTGAGTTTGCAAGACACTGTGATTCAGAAGAGTCAGGCAGGCAGTGCCACGGCAGTATCTTCACCCGACAGAAGTGGCTAAGCAGGCTTTGTATCTTATTTAACAACAGCAAAAAAAACCTTTCAGACTATTTTCATTAATAGCCTGAGCAGACCACAGGAGGACTGTTGAGTGGAAGGCATGTGTGTGTGTGTGTGTGTGTGTGTGTGTGTGTGTGTGTGTGTGTGTGTGTGTGTGTGTGTGTGTGTGTGTGTGTGTGTGTGTGTGTGTGTGTGTGTGTGTGTGTGTGTGTGTGTGTGTGTGTGTGTGTGTGTAGTGTGTGTGTGTGTGTGTGTGTGTGTGTGTGTGTGTGTGTGTGTGTGTGTGTGTGTGTGTGTGTGTGTGTGTGTGTGTGTGTGTGTGTTCCTGATACAACCTACCAGCTACTCTTACCACCTACCGAATCCATTCTGCACACACCCAAATGTTTGATCAACGTACAGTACACCAGACACACGGAAATTCCTGACAACAAAACAAATGTGTACCACCTACCAAATCTGTTCTGCACATGCCCAAATGCTTCATCTATATATCAGACACTCTAAAATGCCCCTGACAACAAAGCAAAACCAAAACACCTGGCAGTTTTACTTTCAGTCTGTTTTGTAAGGCTATATTTTATTTATAGTGTAGTAGGAAATGAAATGGTCCTCACAGCCAAATCTAACAGCGCAATTTAATGTTCACCAACATAAATTGTGTAGGCCGCTTTGTACCGTTTTGGTGTTTTAAAATGCATGTACTGATTAAGTATTGATGAAGTGATTATGTGTTGCCCACTAAATAAACCATTGATTAGAGAGCTGCAGCGGCTGAAACAAGCCTACTCGATTCCAGAAAGTAGGCTATGCAAGTCCTGACCTGCACATGTGCAGAACAGATAGAAAAGATACAAAAACGTATGGTAACACTTTATTTTAGGGATACATCGATTAGCACTAATACATACAACGTGCCTGTATAAGTAACTTGTAAGGCATGTACAAATCAAAATCAAACATTTGTTAGGCATGTATTCGCAAATGTCTTGTTCATGCACAATAAGGGATTTATTACCAATTTAACCTTAGTAAGGACCTAGTAGGCCTTAGTGTTTGCTTAGTACATGCCTTACTTATGCAGGCATTAACATTGTATGTATTAGTGCTTATAGATGTATCCCTAAAATAAAGTGTTACCAAACGTACATATAAATCCTAAATTAAAAATTGCTGACTTCTATTGTATGTGTATGTGCCATATACAGTAGTTAGGGGAATTAGGGGATGAAGACAGGGGAGGGTCATGACATTTTTTTTTAAACAATGTCGTGTGGAGGGTCACCAGAGTTTTGAAGTTCGCTAGGAGAGGGTCATGCAAAATTTGACATCTAAGGATGGAAATCTTCAGAGGACCCCAATAATAAATAATGAACAATCCCTATATTTCCATGTAGCCTATACAATATTTATTAGGCCTATATGTGTCAGTACATTCTTTGTAGAATGTGCATGTGTGCCTTACGTACGTTCTGTATACGAAATGAGGAATTGGCCAAGAATTGTATGATTGTATGGTTGTATGACACACAAGAATACAGTGTCATAATAGAGAAAAGGTGAGAGAGCAACAGCAAGTGCTGATTACTGATAGTAATTCTGCCTCAATGTCTCTCTCAGAGTATCTCTTAGTTTTGCCAGGGTGCTTTCTGTTCACTGACATGTTCCCAGGACTCAGATCAGATTTTTTTTCTAGGTAAAGATGGGAAAAGCCTTCTATGGGAGCTATTCCATTGTGCTCAGTTGGGCTCAGTGTTACGAGCTTAAGAAGTCATTATACTGCAAAAATAACTGTGGGGTTTTATGTAGCTGTCAAAGTAATATGCTAACCATGACCTACAGTACCCTCACTGCACAGTCTGTGCTGTATGTTATTAGTATATCAATTTGGCTTCCTTGCACGCTATATAAATCTTCAAATGTCACTTCACCTGCCTTTCCTTGTCACATATACCTTTATGGCACACACACATGAACAGACAGATATAACCCATATATGCTATAGCTATAAGATCCTCTTGTCTCTATAGTCTGCCCAACTTCTGCCTACACTGTTTTTTCCCCCCGTCTAGCTTCCACATATAGTACAAATTGCCTCTTTCCCTCCAGCAGCTGCCTCGGCGGGTGATAATAACTTCCCTCCACTTAAGCCCATTTTAAAATAGAAGATGAACCGACTGTCTGCTGGTCGGACTTCAACCCAACAGACTGCTGTGTAGGTGTTTGGAACCAGCAGGCCCGCCACAACCAGGCAAGCAAACTTAGGCAATTACTTGGGGCCCCCAGCTGAAAAGGAGGCCCCTGGTAATGACTGGTTATGCACTTGAAGTTAAAACGAGAGCAACGACAACTTTGTGACTGTGGAAGCAGCTCCGTAAATTCAATGGCCAGAAAGTGCAATGATACTGTTATCTAAATCTCTCGGGGGGGAGGGGGGATGGGGGGCAAATCAGGGCCCCAAATCAGGCCCCAAATCCCTCTTTGCTTAGCCTTAGGGCCCTGAAATACCTTGAAACGGCCCTTGTGGACCTGATTGATTGGGGAAGGTGAGCTGAACAAGCTCCCACTTGTGCTACAGTACAGTACAACTTTTCCCGGTTCCCTGCTTTCCCTCTGACCTGCCGTTTACTCTCTGGGGCCTGGCCTCTCCTCCTGCCACCAATTATTCCCCAACGTAGTGCCCTTTCTGCACACTCAACCATAAGCGTTTTTGGCAGGGGTGCACTGTGTACTGTACCTGATACTGTACATCGTCATGGAAGGGATTTGCGTCCTCGAGGGACTGGGTAGCCTCATCAGGGCCGCTGACAGCTTTTGCTGTGCCCGGGACAAAGTCATCTGAAAGGGCCCCCTACCCAATACATACAATGTAATTGGGAACCAATTCTGGGCCCCCTATCTCTCTGGACCCGGGACCACATGCCCATTTGTCCACAAACCGACCCCCCCATCGGCGGGCCTGAGCCTTCTCATCAGTCGTCTCCCCCGCCCGCCAAAAACTACCTGAGATTTTTGGGGAAGTTGTTTTTTCCCCCAGAAGAACTTATCATTTGGAGTGTTTTTATATAGCCTACTGACAGGCTGACTAAGGTTTTTTAGATTTTATTTGGAGTGCAGTGCTTGACACTCAGCTTGGCAGGCCACAGCTTCTTTCTGTCTGTCTCTCTGTGCGTCAGTCAGTCAGTCAGGTCTGTTGTTGACGGCTGCCATCTTGTCATGGCCACTACGCTGCTGACTCTGCAGAATCTGTCTGCTGTAAGCCTCTCTGGAGCATGTAGTCTTGTCTCTGTGTTGCTGTCTTTCTTTTGCCTGCCCCGTAGTTCCCAAACTGGTAGTCGGGACCTTTAGGCAGATCGCCAAAGGCACTGCGAGGGGGTCATGTATAGACAGGGCCGGATTAAAATGGTCTGGGGCCCCTAGGCTACAGATTGCTGTGGCCCCCCCTGAAGGCAAATGCCGTTACTGATTTACATAGTGTGAAAATAACAAAATAGGAATTAAGACTAACATATCTACCAACTATACTCAACATGACATGTTTTTTTTTTTTTAAATATTGCATCCTTTTGGTCAATCAGGAACCCCCTGCCAGGTGTGGGCCCCTAGGCTGCAGCCATAGTCTGTGCCTTAATCCGGCCCTGCAAAGGAATACTGGCATAAAACCCATACATTTCTATGATGATAACACTGCGAATTCAACAATAGAAAAAGAAGATTGACTTGTATGAGCAATAGGTGTATTTATCATTTTCCTGTGGTGAATTTCTCATTGAAATGTAGCAATAGCTATAGCCAATGGCTCAAATGGTAAGGCATTGAACTGGCATATTGGAAATTCGATTCTGATCCACGGTCATTTCCCAAATCCTCCCCCATCTCTCTCCCACTCGTTTCCTGTCCGACACTTCACTGTACTTTTCTAATAAAGGATAAAACAGCAATATTAATGGACAAGAAATTGGAGCTTGGAATGTTCTTTGGTCCAAAAGGGGGTCCCAGATGAAAAAAGTTTGGGAACCACTAGGCTGTCCTTTTCACCATGTATTTCCCACGTGACTCTCCCAAAGTCCCAGAATGCACACTGCCTTCTCTCTCTGTCAGTCACAGCTTTATCTCTGATGTTTTTGTTCCCCATGCCTGCTCTTTTCCAGTCCAAATGGCAAGTCACTGTCATGGCTATATCCCAGTGAGAAGGAATAGGCTATAGGCCTACGCTTGTCAATACTCGTCTCATTAACGGATGTGGTTTGATACGTATATATATACCTGTGAGAGGAGGTAGATTGTACCAATGCCTTCACTTTTGAGTGACTTCCTCTGTCTGCTGTGGGTGATTTATGGGCTAACTGAGGCCTGTGCACTACGGTGCAGTCATGTCGATATGAACTACCCATCGTGCATCAAGCTGAGCTACCAAGCTCTTACAAAACACTACAGTGGCAACCCTAAAGCCTGGTTTAGACTCGTCCTTCACTTGGAGGACATACACTGTCAGCGGGGGGTAGCGACAGATCAAGTACCCAAACAGCGACCACGCCCCCTCTTTTAGCGCTGAAAAGACCCCTTGCTGCGATCAACGTATATTTCTCCCAGGAAGTAGCCAAATCTCAAGAAAACAATGGCAACACCAAAGGCGGCCAGTCCTGTCACAACCAGAAAAGCAAACTAGGCAATTGCCTACTCGTAGGTCCCCCCAGCAGAAAGGGCCCCTCGGGTAATGAATGGTTATGTAGGCTACAGTACTTCCATTCAAATGACAGCAATGACAACATTGCGAGAGAGGCAAAACTTACCTTAATCCATTGACCGAAAAGTGCAATGATACTGCTATCAAAGTCTTTCTTGAGGGAGCCCCCTTCCCAATGTTTTGAAGAGAAAAAGGGGAGACCCAAGTCCCTCTTTGCCTAGGGCCAAACCCCCCCCCCCTCAAAACGGTCCTGAAGACAGTAAATCACTCGTGCAAATGACACACTCCATGCACACTGTGGAGATTGCTGGCTGGGGCTTCCCATGGCCACCACGATGAAATCTCAATGACAGCCCTCAGTATCTTGTTTTGCTGGCGAAGGTGACATCCAAGGCATCCAAGAGTGTGCGCAGCATACAATCACAAGCCCTCTCTCGCTGTCAATCGAGTCATTCGTTTGGAGAGAGTCCAATGTCGCTGCATGCTCCGCACCTCGACCCAGATGGTGTATTTGAGCTTCTGCAGCTTCGGTGTCGTCGCCCGTTCCCAGGCGAAACGGGTCACTTGTCCTGGGCCCAGGGAGAGGGCACGGGGCGAAGAACCGGGTTCCCCCATTACACTGTGCTGAGGGGGGGGGTCCTTTCAGTTGATTTTGTCCCGTGCCTGACAGAGGCTGTCAGCGCTCCCATGCCCCGTTCTCCATGGATTTATCTCATGTGTATAACAGCTAGTTTGAAATGATATATTGTAGCCTGCTCCCTTATCTTTCTGGGCGGATTGCTGAATGTGTGTTGTGTGAGCTAGACAATCTATAATATAATATCTTTTCTGGAATACTGGATGCATGCTGCTTCCTGTACACAACCCCTTCTCCATATGAAAAATACAGAAAGATAAAGGATTTAGGAGCCACCAGGAGGAAATAGGCTAAACATGCATTCAGGAAATGGAGATGAATGTTTTGTCAGCCACGTTGTGTTTTTTTTTTCTTGTTCGTCGCTGTGGTAGCATCTGAAATAGACTACTGGTGTTTGTGAGCGTCATAATTGGGCGGCGGAATCGTCAGGTGTTCCTGGCAGGGTTATGGCATTCCGTTGAGATATAATTTGATTAGATTCAGTCCGTCTCCATTACCCATCTTCTCACTCATACACGGCTCTCTCCCATCCTCTCGCTCTCCCTTTTTATTCTCTCTCCATCTCTCTGCCTCTGCCTCCAGCTCTCTGTCCGTCTGTCAGTCTGTCTCTGTGTTTGTCTCTCTCTCTCCCTGTTAGCCTCTATCCTCTTTTCACTCATAGACTGTCTCTCACTCACCTCCCCCTCTCTCCCCATTCTCACTCATACACTCTCTCTCTGTCTGCCCCCCCTCTCTATCATTCTCTCTCTATTTCTCTGTCTGTCTCTATGTGTCTGTGTCTGTGTCTGTGTCTGTGTCTGTGTCTGTGTCTGTGTCTGTGCCTGTGCCTGTGCCTGTGCCTGTGCCTGTGCCTGTCTCTCTCTCTCTCTCTCATTCTCTCTCTT
>NC_085868.1:24724775-24729775 GCF_034702125.1 Engraulis encrasicolus
CACGTAGCTATATAGGGCCTACGGCTTTGACACACTTCAGAGCAACCGCTGCTGTCATTCATTCTCACGATGTCAACAATGCCAGGTCAATAATGGCAAAAAAAAAAGTTTGGGAGCTAGGATAGGAAGGCTATACCAGAGACGATCTAAAATTTAAATTAATTAAATAATATTTGGCTAGTTATAGACAGTCCGTGACTCTGGGCCGTCGGCAAATAATTAAAATAATAATTACCAATTTCAAACAGATGATTGCACGACTAGGCCACTGAGGGAATTTCGCCCCCAGAATGTATTTAGACTTCAACTGTTAAACCCAGCAGCATGTTGAGGACACGTTGAGGTCGGACCACACAGACAGGGTTCAAATGACTTTTCTGTTATTGTCTTACACTTTCTTTTTAAAATTTACAAACAGTTGAAATACATTTGGCCTAACGGCTATTGGACACCCGCACCCCCCACATGAACCAAGGAGGCCAAGGTTTTCCCCACTAGTAGTACACAGCACAGCAAACCAAAATTAAGTAATGAAATGAAAATACAAAGCACGGCAAAGCCACACCGATACCACTGCACACTTGTGTTTTACTTTTACGCACAGCAAACGAGATCTATTTAGGGGTAGCCTAACCCGCACGCTGGGCGGCCCAAGTGGTGTGAGGTGAACCAAAAATAAACAAAAGAAAGATACAAATAAACAAAACAACAAACAGAGAACTCTCACTTTCTCCTAAATCACACAAAATAAGAACTGAAAGCAAAGGGGGAAACGTCACACACTTGCGCGCACACACACACACACACACACACACACACACACACACACACACACACACACACACACACACACACACACACACACACACAGTCACTCTCCAATATAAACAGCAGCCCGCAGACAGACCAACAGGTGGATACACAGGTACCACGGACAGCGACCGACTGTCTCGAAGTCGCCGGGCAAGGGGCGCAGCGCAAAAAGCCTGGTTCCTATAACGCCAAGTACGAAGTTGGCCTAGTGAACCAATGTGGCCGCGCTTACAGACGCACCCCCGTCATAGACCAAACTCCACGAAATTGTCCCTCTCTCGTGAAGCGAGGCTCTACACGGGCTCGACTCCCCAGCGGCACCACACACATAAACCAAAGGCATAATTGCCACAAGCACACAAACAATCTGACGGTTCCCTCCGACTCCGAGCAGATTGTGCCAACCTTTTAAAAGCGTGCCAAGTTTTGCCAATTGGTGCCTACTGATCACATGGCGCACCAACGCACGACAGACTTAAAACGGCTTAAAGGTACACATCCCATCATGTTCACTGTGAAAAGGTGATCTCAAAACTCTTCACTGATTTTAAACCACTCTTTCCACTCGACCACTCGACAGTAATGATAAGGCTTAAAGGTACACATCCCATCATGGAGCGCGCATCGTTGTGGCAGCATTTTCATCGCGTGATGTCAAGCACTGAAAATGGACATGTGTTGAGTCTGTGGGCAACGATGGGCGATATTATCGATATGATTTGTAACTGGCGTTTTGTTTTGGAAAGGTCCTGGAGAAATGGTACGGGTCAATTGTGATTGTGTGTCTGCATTGGTTAATTGAATAATTGCCTGCGTAGTGAAAAAACCCAGCTCATTGTTGAGAGTGGGCGAGCTAGGCGAAGCAGCTGTTTACCGGTGTGAGCTGTCTTCAGAAACGTTTGTAAAAAGTAGCTGCTGTTGAGCGCAGGTATTAAGTGTCAGAAGTTCGGATTCGACTTTGATTTTGTATTGAGTATTTTTGAGTTGCAAGTCCAACTTGGGTTTATGTCTATAATGCCCACGAGCACATTTTGTTTTGAGAAAAATAAAAACGCTTCGAAGTTTAATTACGGTTTTCTGATGTGCCATGGAAATGAAATGGATGTGGCCTGTAGGCCTACATTTATAGGCAATATGGTTGTATTTTCATGATTTTAACATTTTCATTGGTGGTGTGCCTTGGTATTTTCCCTCGATAAAAAAGGTGCATGTGCAAAAAAGATTTTCAAAAAACCAGTGGTAAACAACGGATGGACAATGTAGATGTCAACGTGGTATTGTGTAGTGTGTGTGTGTAGTGTGTCTAGTAGTGTGTGTGTGTATGTGTGTGTGTGTGTGTGTGTGTGTGTGTGTGTGTGTGCTGTGTCCCGCCACACCTCGGAAAAAATATCCTGTCAGTGTTTTAGTTTGCGCAAGGTTGCGTTAAGGCTACGGCCCTTTACGCCCGTTACGCTATGATTTTGGACTGCTTACAACAAAGCCAGATCGTCAATGCCAGTGCGCTATCGTCCTTTTGCCAAAATTGACACTTCTCCGTGAATTTTTGAAAGTTGTTAGTTATCTCTGTGAGCTCTGCGTTAGATTTCAGCGATATCTCTCAGTGCTTCAGGGTCGGAAACCATGGCACCATGGGACAAGCGGCAGTACGAGTTACATCCAAAAGTAATTTGTGTTCGCTAAAAGTCATCACTGTAAAACTGGTTCACAATTAAAAGCAAATAACTAGGCCTATTTGATTTCCTCCATTTAGCTAAGACTCGATGTCATGTATAACAGGAGGAATTTTCTACCACAGGAAGGACATAGCCTATGTCGCTTTCTATCCATTGAGCTATAGCCTTCTGCGTGTTTCTGCGTGTTTTGATCTGCCATCATGTCATGCATTAAGAACATTAATCCAAGTCTGACCGAGAAAACTATAAACCAATGCCCACTTTGGACAGTTCCAAATGTCAGAGTTGTTACAAGTCGAAGCTCTCTGCATGGCTAAGCAGTGATAGCCTACTTGATTTAGCCTATAGCCTACATTAAAAGGGGAGAACCGCAACAAACAACAAATTGAAACAACAAGTTTCAAGAAAAAGAAAGAAAGAATACAGCGTGCTGCCTCAACGTCGAGGCCTATGTTGAAATTAGGCCTACATCATTCACATGTGGGTCTTGATATGACAAAATGATTTTCATAAACTTCTCATCATCTTTGAAAACCGTAGAGTAAACAGTTGTCCCGTCTGCCTTCCTTAATTCTGACATACAGAGCTTCTGCATTGGACAGACCATACAAATCCTATATTTCCCCTTCAATCCGTTTCGCAAAGCTGTGTGCAAGCTGTGTGTCTCAGTTATTTATTTAACATAAAAACAATGGAATTAAATAACGGTATCCTTGCACGTCCTTCCAACGGTAGTAGTCTAATGTTTTTGAGTGTAGTCATTGCCTCGATCATCTTGGGACCGGCGACTCGGGGATCGAAACGCGCGACCTCGTCAACTACAACGGTTCGGCAATGGGAGACACAGTACGATACCGCTGGGCCAAGAGACTAGTCTCTCGGCCCAACGGCACGAGACTGTATGAAGCTATCGGAGGGAGGTTTTTAGAGGTTTTACCAACGTTCCACGCCAACTCTGTGCTAGTTAGCCTCCGTTACACTCTCCCCCTTAAACCTCACTCCCATCCCGGGTCAGCGGCACCACTGTGACGGAGGTCATCTTGCACCTGTTCACCCCCCTCGGGGATCGAACGTGCGACCTCGTCAACTACAACGGTTCGGCAATGGGAGACACAGTACGATACCGCTGGGCCAAGAGACTAGTCTCTCGGCCCAACGGCACGAGACTGTATGAAGCTATCGGAGGGAGGTTTTTAGAGGTTTTACCAACGTTCTACGCAGTGGCGGAACAATTGCACACAGGGCCCCAGGGCAAGACACTTGTAGGGCCCCCTCTACAGCTTGCCAAGCTCACAGTAGGGCCCCCACCACCAATACAGGAGGGCCCTGGGCCCTGGGGCAAGTGCCCTGCTCGTCCCCCCCTATAGCTCCGCCTCTGGTTCTACGCCAACTCTGTGCTAGTTAGCCTCCGTTACACTCTCCCCCCCTCCGTCACACCTCCACCACCTCCGTCACATCAGCATCCCTCTCGCTGTTATCCAACAACAGTGGTGGTTGAATTGAATAGCCTACCCCTACAACTGTGGCGTGTCAAAGCCGTACACGTGTTGGTTCAGACTGCCCCCCGGTGACCAAAAAGTGTGCTGCAAATCAAAGTGGTGAACCCGCAGATGTAAGTTTTAATTTGCGTTATCTCGCAAAAATATTTGCGTTATCTCGCAAATGGTTTGCGTTATCTCGCAAAAGATTTGCGTTATCTCGCAAAGGTGTTAGTCTCCAGTGCATACATTCCCCCCTCCAAAAAAAATCCCTCCGTGTCACTAATGGGCCACCGTAACATTCCTGCATGGAATTAATGTAAGCAATGCATGCATTTGCTAAGTAAATCGTGAGTGGACTGAACATACAATTCAAGACAAAATGAATGATTAGCCCCTCCTCCTGAAATTAGACATCTCTCTTGATATCTCAGTGAGAATGATCATTATTATTATGAAGAAGTTTCTGTTAGGGAGAACAATTTGCAATGGCGAAATGGGCCAAAATCCCTTGGGGGACATGTCCAACCTAGTTAACAACTAATCAAAAGGCGTTTTTCCACATACAGTAAAACCCAGCTGTGCCAGCCCGGTTTGTGTTTCCATTTCAAACTGTCTCACCCCGAATATGGAAAGGTGGACAGATATCTCGGCTATCAAAGTAGGTTGTAAACAGTTTCAGCGACATCATATTTGGATAGTACCTACAATGCTGATTTATGCCTTTGATTTTCACATCACAGTAATACAATGTTACCCGGGCTCCGCCCTAGCGGTGACGCAACACCTTCGGCTCAGCTACACTCACTAGGGCCAGGAGCTTGTGCATGAGGATTCGGTTCCCTCCACTGTGGGAAACTCCACCCACTTTGTCTGGAACAAATCAACTGAGCATTTCCAAATGTCCTGGGTAGAGGCGTGTTCAAGGCAGTGATGTGGTTTAAGCAGAGCCGTTCTATTGGGACTAAGAAATATTTGGTTTAAACTTCGGCACAGCCCTCAACAGTCGAGGGAGGCGGGTTAACCAGGCCATTTG
>NC_085868.1:24734775-24737275 GCF_034702125.1 Engraulis encrasicolus
TGGATTGGGACCAAAAAATGGGCCCGGACATTTTTGTGCTATTACTTCTAAATTGTGGGTAAAAAAAAAACCTGAAAGCATCGGCCCCCTGAACTCACCAGGAGATGCCCTATAAGCCAGTATAGACCTAGCCTGATTATCATCGACTTTCAAATCTCTTCGAGAGTTGGTCTGACCAAGAGCATAGCAGTTAACATTTCCCAAATGGCATTTCCCAAACGGCCTCCCTTGGTTTGCTAATGATTGTTTGCTTCCCAACAAAGAGGGAGGAGTCCCTGATTTTGCGGGAGCTCAGAAAGTACTTGAGTGATTCTACGTTTCCAGTGCGCTTTTGGCAAATGCAAAATGTCAATTATCAGGGTTTTTTTTTTTTTTCAAATAAATGACCTAGATATTTCCATAGTGTGTACATTTAAGTTTCCAAATAAACAAATTACCAAGCTTAATCTTAAATAATTTGTTAAATATTCTTATGAAAGCAAACATTTGCTTGATTATTTTGTCAACAGTGTTATGGACAAATACTATGTCATTTCAAACATAGGCCTATGTAAAAAATACTACACAGTTGAAACAACAAACGTTTGAAAGTGCTTATGTCCCTTAACAATAATGCTGTCATTAATCTGTGCAACTGATATAGAAAATGTGATTGTTGAGCTTCATAAGTTGGATTTTATGATTCACTGTGATACAGACTGACGCTTTTTTCATTATACATCCCTGTAACGTCTGATTTTAATTTAGTCACCCTCCTTACACAAGACTTGCCTCTCCAGAGATAATCCCTAGTATCAGTTCATTGGATTTTTTTCAACACATAAGAGACGAATAGCACAAAAACACTTTCAAAACAGTCAATTCTGTTACTCAACTGTGTTACAGTCAACAGTGTCCGCACTTTTTAGGAGAAAAAACAGAGCAGACAAACCCATCTCCCTAAATCACAAATTATTTTGTTTGTTTGTCCATCAATATGGAGATAAATTGGCAAAAACATACTCCTCCTCAACTGTCACTGATCCGTAACACAATTGACTGTGACACAGCTCGACATTTCAGCCATTGTCAGGTTGTTGTGCTAACTAAAGACCTCAGAACTTCCACCCAAACACCTTAATCAATTCATGTCTTTGTACACTTTATCTGTGTTTTTGAACTTTTGATTTGTAATTCAGGTTCTTATGATTATGTTGAGAACACAGTTGACAGGCAATTTTCCCGTTCTAAGACCTTAAAAAAATAATGGATTAAATTTTGGAAGAGGTGAACTCAAAACTTACCAAACAGTCTTTGCATCACCCCCCAAAGAGGTAATGCCATTTTATGGCTTTGGTCAGAGGACTTAGGACCAAACCCTTACTGATTTATGGTGGGGGTTTCAGTGTGTGACACGGTTGACACAGTTTTCTCAGACGCACACAAAATGGCCTATTTAATGCATAATGGAAAGCACAATAGACTTTTTAACTGTATTGTCATATTGTGTAACAACCGTGAATCAACATTTGCAATGATCTTGGACAAAACAAGGTTTTTTATATGCTAATAGGAAGACTGAATCTGACATTTGGAAAACGAGGACGGCATGAAAACGTCAAAAAACAGTATTAAATATTCAGTCCTGCAGAGGAAAATGATGTTATGTCTTCGCTTTCTGTATTATATGAAAGATAAATGTGTGCAGATGTCCAAAACATCATTGGATGCAGTTAAAAGTTAGTGGAATTGGCAAATAAAGTCCATGGACCTAAAAGCGCACTCGAATCGTAGAATCACTCACTTGCATTGCTCGTGACCTGACTGGTAGCAACGCTGAAGCTGTTGCGTCACTAGGAGAGCACGGCCTGGCTAGTGTAGTCCAGCCCTGCAGCTAATTGTCAGAGGGACTAATGTCACATAAAGGAACGTGCTTGGCGGACGCACGGCTTAATGTAGTAACGGCCGGCGCGGCACGACGCGACACGGCACGGCACAGTGCGGCACGGCACAGTGCGGCACGGCGTCTTTCGTTGTCGCCTCTCATGTCTGGCTGGCAGAGGCCTCATTAAGGTCCCCGCTCCTAATGAAGTGGAGATGATTTTATTTGAAGAGAAAAATACACGGAGAGCTGAAGAAGAGGAGAGGGAAGGAAAGGGAGAGGGGAGGGAGGAGAGGGAGGAAGGAGAGGGAAGGATAGGGGAGGGAGGAATGGGAGGGGAGGGAGGAAGGAGAGGGAAGGAGATGAGAGACATGGTGGAGGGTAAAAAAAGAAGACTTGGGGAAATACAGAAAGAGTTGAAGAAGAGGAGAGGGAGAGAGGGAGGAGGGGGGGGGGGGGTTGAGGAGAGGGGTGGAAGAGAAGGATAGAGATGAAAGCTGTTGTGGAGGGCAAAAAAGGGAAAGAAGACTTGGGGAAATACATACAGTAGACTAGAGAGCCGAAGAAGAGGGAGGAGAGGGAGGGAGAGGAGGGATGGAGGAGTGGAGAGGGATGGAGGAGAGGAGAGGAGAGGAGAGG
>NC_085868.1:24747275-24764775 GCF_034702125.1 Engraulis encrasicolus
AGAGAGGCTTAAGGGCTCTTACTGTAGCCTTGATGAGAGACACCCTGCGGAGAGCAGACGAGGAAGCAGCAAATGCAACGCTGAGGAGAGGGTGACAGCCTCCACAGTCAATGTTGTCATAGTCGTTAGGATTCAACAAACATACCGTAGGCCTACTGCGCGCCTGTGTGTGTGTGTGTGTGTGTGTGTGTGTGTGTGTGTGTGTGTGTGTGTGTGTGTGTGTGTGTTTGTGCGCGCTCATGCACGTGCGTGTGTGCATGCATGCATTTGGATGTGTGCATCTTTTAATGGGCTACGATCCAAATAAAAGCATTCAAATGTGTGTGCATGCATGTGTCTGTGTGCAAGCGTGTGTGTGTGTGTGTGTGTGTGTGTGTGTGTGTGTGTGTGTGTGTGTGTGTGTGTGTGTGTGTGTGTGTGTGTGTGTGTGTGTGTGTGTGTGTGTGTGTGTGTGTGTGTCTGTGAGAGAGAGTAAATAAGAGAGAAAAAACAAGTTCAAGAGGCAGCTGGAGATATAAGGATTGATTCTTCAGAGATTAAAACATAAAACCACCTCAGCAAACCACAGCTGGTCTACATGCCATGAATCCATTTGGTCACCCTTTCGTGGAGTAGCTGTTGATTTTAATGTCAGAATATAGTTAGGGCAGTGTGAAGAACAATTATTAAATGTGTATTTTTTATTATTATTAATAATAGTATCTCTTCAATTAACATTGCAGGTACAGAATAAAAAAAGAGAATAGTCCAAAACAGGAGAGACAAACAGAACCTAAATCTTTAGTCTCAGAACTGTGAAAGTGCCTGAAATTATTCTGTGCTATATATTATTATTATCATCATTATTTTTTTTTGAAATCATCAATATTATTATTATAAATGTTCATAAAACAATTCGCCACTCACTTGGAAAATGCAAACATCGTTTTTTATGAAGGTGGCTAGATTGTCTTCATCTTATTACGATTTTTCAATTTATATACACAATGTCATAGAATACAAGAAAACCAAGAGAAATGCAGAACGAAAACGAAAAGATCTTTTTTTCTCTCTGACTGGTGCCCTCTTGGATTTCTGTTTCGGCCGTGCTGCACTAGCGGTTTCTGTGACTTCAGACTGGACAAAGTTGTATCGACATGTATGGACTTTGCAGCTCCGTGGAACACCAAACTCCTCCACAGAAACAGAAAAGAACAAAAAAAATGATTTTTTGAGAACTGTAGACATCTACAAAATGTTGAAACTTGGTGAAAGTAACTTGTTCAAAATGAAATGGCGTCCAGGGGCAGAGTGTTGGTGTATGACACCTTTTTCTGAATGTGTATGTGTCTATATAGGTGTGTTGTGGATGTATTGTGTATGTGTTGTGTTGTACTGTATGTGTGTGTCTTTCACGTCCTGCCTAAAGGAGGGGAGAGGGGGACACAAACGTTTGCATAAAAGTCTGTTCTTCCTTGACTCTTTGATTTTGCCACCTAAAAGAAAACAAAAGCAAACCCCTTCATGTCTAATACAGGGTCCCAGGGGCAACTCTTTATTGTTGCCCTTGGAAATGGCAATAGAATGGATTCGTTGTTCTGCCTCGCCCCAATCAGCATTACTGTACCCCGAATATATCAGAATAATAAAAAAGGAGATACTGCCCCAAGCATTGGACGCCAACTTTGGTTTAACTTATTTCAGGCCCATGTCTGTGTTTCTTCATGCTGTGTTTGCACCATGAAGAGGGTAGTCATTTAGCATGGCTTCAGCTGAAGGTTTGATTGACATGATGACAATCCTTTATAAAGCCTTGGGTATAGGAGAGAAGGCAATGGCTTGTCATGACAGACTCATGACAAAATATTTTTCATTCCCTGTTATACCAAATTAATTGTTTTGTACCCTGGGGTGATCCGATATGCTCGGGGTAACATTTCTTTATCCAATGGCACTGCATAATGCGAAGTTAGCCTAACGTGAAGTAAATTCGTGAAGTAAACTCCTTCGCATCTCCTTGACTTTGCTTGCAAACCTGGTGTGTGTGTGTGGGCGACAGGACCTGCCAGGCAATGGAGGCCAGACCTTGACACAGATAAGAGAAAGGTAGGAGGAAGTGTTGTCATGGCAGTACCCGACTCTTCTAGACAGGAAATGAAAGAGTGCATATATCTGATGCAGTGCCACCTCAATTCCGACAGGTGGCGCTCTCTATGGAGGAGCAGGGAGGCACTAAGCGGAGGTCAACAGGTTTTCATAATGCAGAAAAAAAATGATATAACGAAAACGATTCAAAAATTGTGTTTTCAGTTATGATAAGCACTTTCGTCCAGTGTGAAATGTGTTTTTGTAAATATATATATATATTCATATATATAGATAGATATTTATATTATAAATTGAATACATATCTAGCTATGCACACTCAGAAATGACACCTTCATCATGGGCAAAAAGGTCCTTGCAACACAAATATATACTCTCCCTCCCACACCTAAGCATGATTTCAGACTTTGACAGAAACATTAAAAATACTTTGCAATTTTTTTAATCTTAAATTAAGATCGGACATTTAGTGAAGGAGTCAAAAATGTCACTCTAAACTCGTCATTAGTGGAATGAAACGTAACTAGGTATGTCTTTCCAAGCAAATTCTTTTTGTTACAAAAATATACTTCTTTCCTTTAAAATAATATACAGATTTTATTTTTTAAGATGAGTTTTCACTATCAAGCTAAACAGCAATGCTGTTGTTCTTGTTTTCATGTTTATTTATTTTTTTGTTTTGTTCATTTTTCTTTCTTTTTTTTAATAGAAAGTATTGATATCTCCAGAGAGTAGGAACGCTAGCTCGTGACTGGTGAGGCCCGTCTCCTACTCTCTGACCTTTTTCATGGTGTTCCTGTCTGGAGGAAGAGAAATCTCCGCCAGGTCATCCGTACCTTTTTGCATAATCTAGTTTTTTTTTTTGTTCAAGAGTCTGTTTTTAAAGTAGATAGACCCACGTTTTCATACGCCAATGTGAAACAGAAAACAAAACAAAACAATGTTTTTTTTTTTGCGTACCCAAATGAAAACATCTCACTATGCTTGCTAAGATCCCAAAGGAACAGTTAAAAAAAACAGACCGTTTAAACTACACTTGTAAACTACAAGTCAAGATTAAATACAATGTTCAATCTAAACCACCTCTCTTTTTCATACTCAAAATAATAGTCAAAAACAAAAAAGAAATTAGATATAAAAAACTGGGATGATATAAATGTGTAAAACAAAACAAAAAAAATAGACCATGACTGAAAAAAGATACCAATGCTACAAAGAAATTGCAAATATGTACAAGACCCTGTATTCCTTGAGTGTAGGGACTATGTGTGAATGTCAGTACGTATATTAGCACATGTGTATGGATGCGTGTACAGTGTATATGTGTCTTTGTATACGCGTGTGTTTGTCAGTGTCTAGGTGTTGAACTCTACATTTGACAACTCCAACCCCACCCCTCCCTTCCCCTCCCCTCCCCAGAAACGTGTTCCCAAAATACAAAGCTTCAGAGTCTCTTGGCACCAGTCCTGTAATCAGTAGAAAATAAACAAAGAAGAGTCTCCCAGTGAATTGTGGTGCCAATTCAACAGCAGCAGTCGTTGTCAATAATCATCCGGGTCTTTAAGTGCCAAACACTACTACAGTATGCGAGACATGGACGTACGTATCCAAGGATGATTGGTGGGGTGGAGGTGCTGAATGTGGTAGTAGTGGTGCTGGGGGGAGGGGGGGGGGTGGTAAAGTGTGTGTAATGTGTGCATGTGTGTAGGTACATATACGTATATGGGGTGTGTTTTTGTGTGTGTGGAGGTGTGGCACGGGGGATTGGGGAGGTGCACGAATGTCACAGATCCTTCACCAGCACCTGCAACGTGTGTGCACGCACGCTCGCTCGCTCGCTCGCTCACCCACCGACGTTTCCGGCACACGCGTGGCGTGCACAATTCCACCGTGAGTCTCGTGCAACAGCAACAACAAGGCGAAGCACCACCCCACTCTCTCTCACCTCACCCCACAGCTCTCCTACTCGGCTCTTCTACTCTACTCCCCCTGGCTGTACTCCAGCGGCACACACCACAGCCCTCCCATCATCATCATCATCTCCTCCCTTGTCCCCAGCCCTTCCCAAAGCTGTGCCCCAGCGGTCCCTGTCCCAGTCCCAGTTGCAGTTCCACTCCGAGCCCCTAGGGGTCCTCGTCACCAGATGACGCTGGATATGCTGGTCTCGCGCGGCAGCAGCGGCAGCATGGCGTTGTTGGCGTGCGCCTCCTCCAGGCTCTGCTCGCGCGAGCTCTTGGGCTGCTGCGCGTGCGAGGGCCGCTGGCCGTTGAGCAGAGTCATGGGGATGTTGCAGTACGTGTGCTGGTTGCCCAGCGAGGCGAGCGTGGGCAGCGTGCCGCCGGTGGCCGGGATGTCGTACTCGTAGTTGCGGTAGTAGTGTTTCTGCTGCCTCATCTGCGTGTGGTAGGTGTTGTGGAAGGTGGAGCGCAGGTCCGGGTGGGCGGTGGCCATGGCGGTGGAGGTGGCGGCCGCCATGCTGATGGCCGAGACGGTCTGCAGCTCGCCGAAGGGCCCCTGCTCGCTGACGTCCAGCACCTGCTCGTGGCTGATCATGGGCTCCGTGCGCTTGAAGGGCATCTCGTACAGCACGTGCTTCCAGAAGGTGGAGTTGAGCTTGCTGCTCTTGGCGCCGTGCCACTTGATGACGGTCAGCAGCTTGATGGTGTGCTTGAGCGCCTCCACCTCTTGGTAGTTCATGATGCCGCGCAGCTCGGCGCACTCGATCAGGATCACCTTGATCTCGCCGCTCGCCAGCATGTTGCGCAGCCGCGTCTCCAGCTCGAAGATGCTCCAGCCCCGGCGCACCACGTAGTTGGGCGTCATGACGATGATCAGCCGCTTGCTCTGGTCCACGCAGCGCGCCACGTCCTCGATGTAGGCTGATGGAGGAGGGGGTGAAGGAGAGGAGAGGACAGGAAAGGAAAGGAAGGAAGGATGGATGGAAAAGAGAAAGGAGGAAGGATGAAGACAATAGAAAACAATGAGAGACACATAGGGAAGGAGGGAGAAAGGAAAGGTAGGGAGGGATGGAGGGGAAAGGGGGAGGAAGAGAGGGGAGGAAAAGAGAAGGAAGGATTGATGGATAGAGGAGAAAAATAGGGAGTGAGGGAGGTGAAGAAGAAGAAGAATAGAAAAGAGGAAGAAGAAAGTAAGGAAAGAAAATAAATGGAAAGGCAGTTAAAGAATGATTGTAAGGGTAAAGACAGACAGGAGATATAAAGAAATGAAATGCACATAAAGAAAGAAGAAAAGAGGGTTGAGAAAAAGGTAGACAGTGTGATAGAGAATGGCAGAGAGAAGGATAAAGAAGAAAAAAGATGTCAGACACATTCTTACGGTATTTTTTCAGCAAACTCATGATTGCTTGAAAACTAATTATACAATCTGTGCATAAAATTACAAGCTGTTTATTGCAACGTTGACATTCAACGTAGCGAGTGAAAATATATTAAACCCTAGATGGTATAGTGCTCAAATATGTTTGTTTATGCTCACTTGAGATGCAATTATTGAGGTAAGTAAACATCGCAAGACTAGAGAAACAGAATCAGAGTGAAAATAGCATGCACGCAGATAGATATTAGGTGACACACAGAATGGAGAAAAACACAAGACGCGGAACACAACATCAAACAATTACGCGCACACTGTGAAATCCCCCTTGAACCCCTTATCGAAAGTTAATGACTGAGTGTTGTCTGTTGCTCAAAGGGGCTCCTAACAACTGAGACAAGTTGTGTGTTTAGAGGGGGAAACAGCCACATGCTATTGTGTCCTAAAACTGCCATTTCAGATTGAAATGCTTACAAAGATCCAACTTTGAACAACTGCTAATTCAACAAAGCTAAAGCACAACTCTTTTTTAGTTGCTCTTCTCTGGGCCCTATCGTCTGTGTGTGTGTGTGTGTGTGTGTGTGTGTGTGTGTGTGTGTGTGTGTGTGTGTGTGTGTGTGTGTGTGTGTGTGTGTGTGTGTGTGTGTGTGTGTGTGTGTGTGTGTGTGTGTGTGTGTGTGTGTAAAATGTGCGTGCGTGCATGTGTGTGTGTACATGCAAGCTTGCGTCTGTGTGTGTGTGTGTAAAATGTGCGTGCATGCATGTGTGTGTGTATATGCTTGCTTGCGTCTGTGTGTGTAAAATGTGCGTTTGTGTGTGTGTCAATGTCCCTACGTCTGTGTTTCTTTGTGTGTGCCCCTTATGTAGCTGGTTGTTGAATAGTCTCTGTGTACTCTTTAATGTCTTCAGAGGAGGAGACTTGAAATAGCTGCTCTCTAATCACAGAGGGACTGATTGTGCCGGTCCAACATGATCTCCAAAAATTCTGTGCTCCTGGACACGGATGTTAAGGACACAAAATCCGTGTCCAGGAGCACGGATTTTGCCAAAATTCCGTGCTCCTGGACACGGAAATGTTTTCCGTGCTCCTGGACACGGAATTGTTTGAAGTGCTTTCTATAGGCTATTTCCACAGTCTTGTGTTTTCTAAGGATTTTTCTAATTTCAAATATTTTGTCTAAAAAAAAAACATTTCTTACTGACAGGTTAGGGTTAGGGATTGTTTTGGTCTGGGTACAGCTAGTTTTCTTTCATTCATTTTATGAGTTTGATAGCCTAGCAACCAACTGGAAAAGGTATTTCTCAAAAATATGTCTTTAATGACAGGTTAAGGTTAGGGAATGTTTTGGTCAGGGCACAACTTAAATTGCTATATCATTATTTTGTTTAGGATTAGCATTTGGTATGTATTTTCTAATGATAGAGTTAACACAGTGCTGTGGTAATAGCCTATAGAAAGCACTTCCGTGTGCCCATCACGGAAAACAATTCCGTGTCCAGGAGCACGGAAAACAATTCCGTGTCCAGGAGCACGGAAATTTGGCAAAATCCGTGCTCCTGGACACGGATTTCGTGTCCTTAACATCCGTGTCCAGGAGCACGGAATTTTTGGAGATCAGGCTGGCCGGTCGAGTCCAATTTCACAATCTAATGCAGGCGACTGCCTAGACACCTAGAACTTCTGCTGGAGAAGACTGGCTAAGAGAGAGGGCGATAGAGAGAGAGAGAGAGGGGAGGAGGAGGGGCAGACCTGTCACAACCAGGCAGGCCAACTAGGCAATTGCCTAGGGCCCCCATGTGAAAAGGGGCCCCATGGTAAGAACTGGTTATATATTTGTATTCAAATGATAGCAATGACAACTTTGTGAGTGAGGCGAAACCTCCCTAAATTCAATGACCGAAAAGTGCAATGATGCTGCCATCAAAATCTCTCTCTTGAGGGGAACCCTCCCCATTAGTCACAAAAGAAGAGAAGGGCCCCAAGTGTCTTTTTGCCCAAGGTCCCCAAATACCTTGAAACGGCCCTGAGGAGGGGTTGTGAGGAAGAAGAGAAAGAAATATATAGCGGGTTGAAAGAGAGAAAAGGGATATAGAGAAGTAGAGAGAGAGAGAGAGAGAGAGAAAGAGAGGGGGGGGGGTGAGGAAGAAGAGAATGAAATATACAGCGGGTTGAAAGAGAGAAAAGGGATATAGAGAAGTAGAGAGAGAGGGGGGGGAGGAAGAAGAGAAAGAAATATACAGTGAGTTGAAAGAGAGAAAAGGGATAGGCCTATATATATATAGAGAGAGAGATTGTCCTTTTGACTTCATTGATATGAAGATGCTAGAGGTAAACAGTGAGTGTCACTCCCTCTGCTCTCACACTGTTGAACTCTTCCCCCCGCCAAACTTTTAGTTTTTTTTCCTCTGTGCATATTCTATCTGTATTGTATACAGTATCCTGCATATCTTGTGTATACAGTGTATACATTATTTTTTCTACTATACTCTCCCCTCTCTTTGTCTTTTACCCAATGTGCAGTTCTGTATCAACTTCTCCTTTTTACATTACATTACATTGCACTTAGCTGACGCTTTCATTTTATTCAAAGCGTCTTATAACTATTATTTTTTCAGGGTATTGGTTACAGTCCCTGGAGCAATGTGGGGTTAGGTGCCTTGCTCAAGGACACTTCAGCCATGGATGGAGATGTAGGGAGAGGTCAGGGGGGATTTGAACTGGCAACCCCTAGATTGAAAGACCAACTCTCTAACCACTAGGCCACAGCTGCCCCCTGCTCCTTCTGTGCAGTAGAACTAGACGCTGAGGTGGTTGTGTGATAAGGTTTCATCAATGAGTGGAGGCATCAACGCCTGTTTTATGCATGTCTGCTGCTGCCCAGTCTTGCACTTTATATGCCTCTATGGGTATTGTATAGGTACTCTAGGTGGAATGTATGCTTACTGTCTGTCTGAGTGTCTATGTCAAATTGTCTATGTCCACACCTAAAGTCTATGTCTATGTCTGCATGGGAAGTAAGAAACATAATTTCAAATTCTTTGTATGACCAGTGCATGTAAAGAAATTGACAATAAAGCTGACTTGACTTGATTGTTTTCTTGTCTTTACTTCACTATTTCTGGGATAAGACAAATGCTTATATAAAATGATGTGAGAAATTGGGTTTCGGAAGTGTAATAGAGCACACATCCCGGACCCAGTCTACTGTATGGTGTGTTACACTGTTACACCGCCTCCCATTTTCTTTCACCACCCCCCGCCGAATGGCAACGGAGTGCCGCCCTCTTTCAGCAGTATTCTTCTCAATGCCCCCCTAGGTCTCCCTAACGACCCCTGAAACACTACTCTAGATAGAACCAATGGATTCATTTGTGTTTTTATTTAAGTACTAAAAGACATGGTTTGGTAACAAGTTATTGAACCGTTTCTTTTTGAGTGTAGGCCTACCTCTACGTTATATGTGTAGTCTACAGTATATGTGACATCTACATGTAATATTATGTATATTTATAGTATATAACCCGCACAGTGCAAGTAGACCTACAAACGGTATGGTGTTTAATGTTACATGCTGCTACAAACTTTGTCAAACTGTAGTTAATAGATGTAACAACAGGGACCTTAAAGGGACATTCCACTATTTTTCTGGAGTTGTGCTCATTTCCCACCGTCTCTCAAGTTAAATAATTGAGTTTTGACCTGTCTCCTGTTCTTCCAGCCATGCTCTGACCTGTACCTCCAAGCTAGCATGCAGTAGGCTAGTATTAAATCAGAGATCTTATAGACAGAGATGAGTCATTCTAGTTATTTTCCGGTATCCACTTTATGTCTGGTGAACGCCCCTTTAGGAGACCTTCGGTTAGGAGACCTTCGGAGTCCTGAGGTTGAGAATAAATGAAGTCCCGGGCACGTCTTGTGCAAACACATCAAAAAGAGAAGAAGAAGGAGGGGATAACGTCCCCCTTAGGAGACCCAACTTCAGCACACTCTTTTGCATTGAATGGGCGGGGTTTGAATCCTCTTTATTAAAATTCCATCCTCTTTGACTAAAATAAATGGGTCCAGCTGACAGCTAGCTGGTAGCTAGTCCCCATTCAGTTCACTGATAAACTAGCTTGGAACTAAAGCCCGATTCGCACGGGATAAATATTACCCATGGACCCCTGATAATTCGCAATTACCCCTGGACCTCCGTGATTTTTCGGGGCGCATTCGGACGGGATAAATAAACGTCTGTTATTTACTCAATTCACAGACATTACAAGGGAGTTCAGACGGCGCGCCTATGTAAAATTACCTCAGGACGTCTGAGTTTTGCCGAAATACAGTAGGTAATTCGCGGCGGAATTATTACCTCACAAATCGCAGACATGGCACATTCGCACAGGACTAAGAACTCAGACATTCTCTGTAAATATTCCAAATTACCGGGGATCCATAGGTAATAAAATTCCCGTCCGAATCGGGCTTAAGAGTAGCCTATAATCACCAGACTCAGAGGTCAGCTAGAAGAACAGGACAAGGGAGGGTGGGAAAGAAGCATATACAGTATACAGAAAGACTGGAATGGCCCTTTCAAATAAAGTGTGGCCTAAGGTTTGAGGGCACAGGTGGAAAATGCTGGGAGTGAGTGTACCTCTAAGAAGTCCAGTATCATCCTGGTAATGCTCATTGGTGATACCTAAACATAAATATGGCAACATTCAACAAGTATGAAGACACAGAAACTTACATACGTAAAAACTTGTCAAAGAAAGACGACAATAAAGGCCTTCACAAGAAGGGGACGTTCTCTCAACTGGCATTTAAAATGTAGCAGTGCTACGGCAAGCCTGTCTTGTCTTATCTGCGACTTCTAATTCTCACACTCTCTCACATGCCAGTTATTATTTTTCAATAAAAAATGAGTCTATCCCAGCTTAATATGGGACTTGTGGCTGGTCTATGTCTGTAAAATGGAGATGCGGAAGCAAGGCATCATGATGTCGGCTGGGTAATTGGTCTGTCACTGCATTTTCAAGAGCAATACCTCAGTCAGGGCACCTTCCTGCATAATTCACTGAGGTAGGCGACAGACAGACAGACAGACAGTGTTTTCCAAATTAGCCCTCCCTAAAACAGCACCCGCCCCACTCCTGGTGAGCAGAGCAGAGCAGAGCAGAGCAAGCAGCATCTCTTGAAAGCTGTGCCACTCGTCCCATATTAAAAATACAATAGTCCCACAGACTGAAAAAAAATAAAGAATCCAAGACACCCCAGACATCAACAGTAAAACGAGGACAGACAAGGGAAATGTGGTGGGGAGACTGTGGAGTTATACAACCAAATACTAAAAAAAATACAAAATAATGATTTGGTTGAAAGTGAGAAACGTAGAGGAAAAATATGAAGGACGTGAAAATGGAGGCTATAAAATGCTAAAGCCCAATGACACAGTCAGCTTTTTGTAATTCAAACTGGTCAATGGGATTAAACCTGGTGATACTCTTTGTGCCATTTTGATCACCTTATGTTAACCCTATCTGACGTACACAAGTGCACGCACTGACATGCACATCTGCACACACATGCATTCACGCACGCACACAGGCGCACACACATGCATAGAGCAAGATAGAGAGAGCGAGACAGAATGAGAGAGAGAGAAGGAGAGAGAGAGAGAGAGAGAGAGAGAGAGAGAGAGAGAGAGAGAGAGAGAGAGAGAGAGAGAGAGAGAGAGACAGAGACAGAGACAGAGGGACAGAGAGACAGAGACAGAGGGACAGAGAGGCAGATACAGAGACAGAGACAGAGAGACAGAGAGACTGGACAGACACAGTCTGAGAGGAAAGAAAGACTGAAGAAAGAGGGGTGCTTCATGTGCACTTGTCTAGAATAAACAAGGGTATTTCTTGTGGTTTAAATGAGGGTATTTCCCAAGGTACAAGCCTAAGTGGTCCTGAATGAGCAGATGAGGTAAATTGGTAAAAGGACTGTGTGTGTGTGTGTGTGTGTGTGTGTGTGTGTGTGTGTGTGTGTGTGTGTGTGTGTGTGTGTGCGTGTGCGTGTGCGTGTGCGTGTGCGTTGCGCGCGCGTGTGCGTTGCGCGCGCGCGCGTGTGTGTGTGTCTGCTTGTTGGGGTTTTTCGGTGAACAGTGCACTAAAAGTACAAGAACAAAAATGGACCATAACGACAAAAATGACAACAACCAAGAAACTCAAGAAACTCTTGAGCTCTTAAGGTTTGCAGTTGGGGTCATGGTGGAGGGAGGAATAAAATGAAGTGCTGTGATGAGTTGAGTTGAGTTGAGGGATGTTGGAAGGAGCACAAGGAGAGGCGTTTAAACTCAACTGATAAACTTACTTAAGACTAACACAAAGTTCAGGCACAGGACAGCACAACATGTTTCAAAGAGTACACATTTATAGCTCAGCACATTTAAAAAAAAAAAATTCTCGCACTCTTTCTCTCCAACGCATGCATGAATGCATGCACGTGCACGCACACACACACACACAAGTGCACGCACACTCACACGCGCGCACGCACGTGGGACACAAGACACAAGACATACAGTACACATATAGACAGATAAGACCACAGAGAAGACAATCGAATAAACACTCAAGAGATGTAGACACACACGTAGAGCAGGGGACATGTCAAATTAAAAGTCATGATTGGACTTACTTCCTGTGGGGATTAAGTCCCTGTCTGGGATGAAGAGCTTATACCCATAATGCTTTTCCAGGATGTCGGGGAGGATCTCCAGCGCAAAACGCTCCTCCTCCCTGGTCTCCTGGCCCCACTGGTCAGGGTCCACTTTGGTGTAGGACAGATAGGCGTCATAGTCCTTATTTTCTGCAGAGAGAAACAAATGGAACAAAAATGTTCCAGTGAGTGCCAGTGAGAAATGACAAAAAAAGGACATATATGGAAGATTCATTCGTTCACACATTGCTTCCATCGTTCCATTGCTTACTTGTTCATTTTTTTAAATGCATTCATTCATTCATTCATTCATTCATTCATTCATTCATTCATTCATTCATTCATTCATACAGTACATTCATTCGTTCATGCATGCATTAACTCATTCTTTCGGTCTCCGTGTTCTCTTTTCTGCAGAGAATCCAATGGAATAAAATGATGAGTGCCAGAGAGAAATGTTTGAAAGAGACAATGGTGAATTCATTCATTCATTCATTCATTCATTCATTCATTCATTCATTCATTCATTCATTCATTCATTCAAGGACACATAGAGGGCATAGTACTTATTCTCTGCAAAAAGCAATGGAACTTTGACTGCCAGAGACAAATGTGTGAAAGAGACAATGGTGCAGTCATTCCTTCATTCATTCATTCATTCCTTCATTCCTTCCTGCTTTCATTCATTCATTCATTCATTCATTCATTCATTCATTCATTCATTCATTCATTCAAGGACAGATAGATGTTGTAATCCTTATTTTCTGCAAAGAACCAATGGAATAAAATGTTGCATTCTAGTGAGAATTTTTTACAGAGATATACAGAGATACAGAGATAGACAGAGATAGTTTAATTATTTGTGAATGAATGAATGAATGAATGAATGAATGAATGAATGAATGAATCAATCAATCAATCAATCAATCAATCAATCAATCAATCAATCAATCAATCAATCAATCAATCAATCAATTCAAGGATAGATATCGTAGTCCTTATTTTCTGCAAAGAACTGTAGAAACAAAATGTAGAGTTCGTGTGAGAAATGTTTAAATCCGTCCTTTCAATTATGTTTGTATGATTAAAAAGCAGCAGTGCACAAAACGTAGTGTTAGTTTCAGAAGAAAACGTAAATTCTGTGCTTAACAAAAACACATGCAGTATAGCCTACTTTTATTCATGTATATTTTCCATGACCTGATTCTTGGCCTCTGGTATACCGTTCCAAGGGAACGCCCCCGTGTGACGTTGCTGAACACAGCCATATGATGTAAATCCGGTTATATTTTCCATGTGCTGTATTTAAAATCAAAGGGCGTCACAGTGAACCTAGTCAACCCCCTGGTGTAGCCTAAAAGGGCTGAGAATGGCAACAGCTCATGGATTATTCCTGCAGCGCTTTCAAGGGCAGCAGGGCAATTTTGTAGAAGCGAGAAGAATGTAATATAATAATAGTAATGTACTTGTCCAAGTGAAAGGTCTTCCATAATCACAGGCACAGAACATGTCAGCCCACCTCAGGCCACACAAAGAATACCTGGTAGGGAGCGGAAAGGTTTAGACTCGAGCACCCTGCTAAAGCTAATCTATTGAGCTAGTTCCTACTGTAGCTATCAGTGTCACGCTGAGCTTCACTGCTGTTGCTAAGCGCATGGCAATTCTAGTTCCATCATAACAAAAAACAAAAAACGCTTGTAATTTCAGAGTGAGCACATGGCAACATGAAGGCTATCATTAAAGAAGCTTCAAACTCTGCTGACGTGGAAAAAGAAGAAATTCATTTTGATTACTGCAATTAGTTCAGTGCTGCAGAAGTACTTGCACAATAAATGCTCTGGAAACAAGGCACCGAGACATGTTTTGTCAGCAGACATGGAGAAGGGATCATAGCCAGGCACAATGAAGCTGTATGCCCGAGCACATACAACAACAGAGGTACCCATATGTACACACACACGCACACACACACACAGACAGACACAGACGCACACGCACACGCACACGCACACGCACACGCACACGCACACGCACACGCACACGCACACACACTAAGAAAACAACAATTGAATGCTGTGTGCAGCATCGTGTCGCATCATGTGTCTGTGCTCTGTCATGTGCACCATCCAAACCCTGCTTAACCAGGGGCTGCACTGTGTTGCCAAGCGATGCGATGCGGCCTCCCTCCCGCTCGCCCAGTAAATTATGAACACCTTGTTGGTCAGTGCAGAGCGGCGGGTGGGCAGTTATACAGCAGCGGTGTCACGGTGTGTGCTGCTGCGCGATGTGGGGCGGTGCGGTGTGGCGTGGCGCGACATGGCGCGGCTCGGAGGGAGCGCTTTTCAACCCACGCCGGCCGGTGGCAGCCATCCATTGGCTCGTAAAAGCCGTGATTGATGTCGGCTTTGAGAGGATTAGGCCGGGAGCGAGCGGAGAAGAAGAAGAAGAAGGAGAAAAAAAGAAAACAGGCTGAGCAGGCGAGACGGAAGAGGGGAGAGAGAAAAATGAAATGAGAGAGGGAGAGAGGGATGAAGACAGAGAGAAAGATGTGTATGTGTGTGTATGTGTGTGTGTGTGTGTGTGTGTGTGTGTGTGTGTGTGTGTGTGTGTGTGTGTGTGTGTGTGTGTGTGTGTGTGTGTGTGTGTGTGTGTGTGTGTGTGTGTGTGTGTGTGTGTGTGTGTGTGTGACAGAGAGAGAAGTGGAGGTAGAGGTAGACATGAGATGGAAGTGAAATGGAGAGGAAGAGAGAGGAAGAGCCAAGAGACGAAGAAAAAAGGAAAAGGGGAAGAGAGGAAGAAAAAAGATGGACAAACTCATAGAGGAAGACAGACAGGAAAAGAGAGAGAGATAGAGTTACAGACTGGCAGAGAGAGAGAACCAACGAAAGAGAAGGAGAGATACAGATTGAGGAAGAGAGCGCGAGAGAGAGAGAGAGAGAGAGAGAGAGAGAGAGAGAGAGAGAGAGAGAGAGAGAGAGAGAGAGAGAGAGAGAGAGAGAGAGATAACTCTGTGCCTGCTCCAGTGAAACAGGAGCGTGGAAGTACATTACTACCAGACAACAGAGGCTGATCCTTTAGGGAATTCGAAAGCTGAGTGGCATTTACATGTGTGTGTGTGTGTGTGTGTGTGTGTGTGTGTGTGTGTGTGTGTGTGTGTGTGTGTGTGTGTGTGTGTGTGTGTTTTGCACATCTGTATGTGAGAGGGAATGACTCTCTCTGTCTCTCTCTCTCTCTCTCTTTCTCATTCCCTCTCTCTCTCTCTCTCTCTCACTCACACACACACACACACACACACACACACACACACACTAAGGACACACAAAGCTCCTCACTCGTCTCGTCACCACTCCACCTGTCCCACTTTGGCCCTCAGGTAAACTAATGAGCGGGCTGAGGGGGATTTAGCGTGCCACACGTTTTTTCCTCCTCTTTGTTCCTCCTCTCCTTTCATTTCTCCGTCCCACTTCTGTGCTGACACTCTTTTCCCTCTTTTTCCTTCTCTCTATAACCTCCCTCTTCTTGTTGCTCTTTTCTCATTGTCCTCTCTTCTCCGATCCCCTTCTCTCCTCTACTCTCCTCTCCTTCTCTCTTCTGCCACTCCTTTCTCCTCTTTTCTCCTCTCATTCTCTTCTTTCCCTCCCTCTTCTATCACTTTTCCCTCTCTTTTTCCTCCTCTCTTTAACCTCCCTCTTGCTGCTCTTTTCTCCTGTCCTCTATTCTCCTCTGTTCTCCTCTCTTTCTCTCTTCTGCCACTCTTTTCTCCTCTCATTCTCTTCTTTCCCTCCCTCTTCAATCACTTTTCTCCTCTTCCCCCCCCTTCCTTCGCCTTTCCCCTCCCTATTCTTGCTCTCTCTATTGTCCTCCTCCACAAATATCCTCCACAGCAGCCAGCCAACAGGGTGGGCAGAAAATGGAGGAGAGGAGAAGAGATGCGAGGCGAGGTGAAGAGAGGAGAGGAGAGGAGAGGAGAGATGCGAGGCGAGGTGAAGAGAGGAGAGGAGAGTAAATGAGAAGAGAAGAGAGGAATATACTGACAGGAAGCCAAGGTAGTAAGAGAAGGGCTGAATATGCCAGCACGTTGCAAAGCGCAGCATGGTTTTTAATCTGACATTTGTTTACAGTAGCCAGATGGTACGTTTAGCATGTACACACATGCTATATAGGCCTACACGCTGCACACACGCCCACAGCACATGCATATTCAGATTCACACAACCTGGAAAAAGACAGTTTACTTTTCTTGTAGAAAAAAAAAAACTTTGCAGAAAAAAGGTAAAAGTCCTATATCACGATGTATTTTTTTTCTCACTCGGAAAAGTGCATTGAAGCACCTGACAGGTGCCACTCACGCTACCTGCATTTACCTGTCGAAAATGTCATGTGCTCTGGCAGCGCAAAACTTCCCCCTTCTTCTCTTATTTTCACCTGCAATGTTCATCTACTTCTTCCTCCACGGGGGGTGTCGACTGACAACACTCTCACACACACCATGGCTATGACAGACATGCCAGGCTTTTTGAGCCAGCCAGCCACCAAGCCAAATCATGCTTATACAGTATCATCACTACTGCAGTCGCATGATTAAAATAAAGCAGCAAATTAGGTTGTACTTTAATGTCAGCTTCCTATACAACCTGTTCTTACATTGGATCATTACATATGAAGGGTTTCGTTGCAAAACGGCGTATGCGCCATTTTTTTTACTTTTGCATTTCACTACTGAAGATGGCCTGAAGGCCTGAAGGCTGATAAGCATAGACAATTGTAAACAAATAAAAAGTACAAAAACCCTGCAACCTTGAGTGCATCAGATCTTCTCTTCTTCTTGGACTAGCCTTTAGTCAATTTTTGATTCAGAAACAAACACTAGAGCAGATAATCACCTCCAAATACTCCAATCCAAATGCACCAGTCTCGTCCCCTGCTCTACCATTATACAAATGACAAGTGGGGGCTGGCCTGACTACAGCAGCTAATGGGGAAGAGGGTTGCAAGTGTTCGGTGATGATCTCTCTCTCTCTCTCTCTCTCCCTCCCTCTCTCTCTCTCTCTCTCTCTCTGGGAGGGCTACAGACAGCAGGTGGGGCCCATATGCAGTGGTGATGGCTCATTGCAGACTGCAGACATCTCCATTAGTCCTTTGTGTCTCTTTCACTCTTCCTCTTCCTCTTCCTCTTCCCCCACCCACTCTTCTACCCATTCCTCCACATACACACACACACACACACACACACACACACACACACACACACACGCACGCACGCACGCACGCACCCACGCACGCACGCACGCACACACACTTGTTTTACATTACACCACACTACTCAACAGACAGTATGCCATACAGCACACACACACACACACACAGGCATACAGACACACGTACGCACGC
>NC_085868.1:24772275-24777275 GCF_034702125.1 Engraulis encrasicolus
CTACTGACGAGAGTGGACTAGGCTGAACTCTTTCCTCTTTTACTCTTCTTTTGGCCTTGTTTGTGCTCTGAAGCGCACATCAGTATAAAGCCACCAAATGAGACTCTCTGGCCATGCAAGCATTCAGTGCAAGGGTTCATCTATTTCTGTCATTTTCCATTTCAAACAGCTCCACCACAGTTTCAAGAAGTCTCGATATCCCAAGCGCCATTTCAATAATTAAATCTTGCTTTCTAAATGCATCACTTTGGGCGTAACCCACATACAGTATAGCATGCAAACTCGAAGGGGAAAAAAAATATAACTTCTTTTTTTTTTTTTTAAACCGCGCCTCAGATAAAGAAAAAGAAGTGTGCCGTAAACGTTTCCATCACGGATATTTATTTGACAGCATGATAAACTTGCCAACCCATCAGTGTTGTCGACGAGCTGCCAGCACACACTATTCTGGAATCCGTAATAGCTATGGATTCAAATCTGCTAGTTGCTATGGCGCCCAACATATACCTGCAGGGACTAAAAAAAAATGCACACTTCAGCATTCTGTGAGTTTTACTCTTCGAGAGTCTTGCTCCTCTATACTCTGACACACACTAGGCACTTTACGTCAACCCAGGGTTCTCGAGAACACACACCTCCCCACCGTGTGTGTGTGTGTGTGTGTGTGTGTGTGTGTGTGTGTGTGTGTGTGTGTGTGTGTGTGTGTGTGTGTGTGTGTGTGTGTGTGTGTGTGTGTGTGTGTGTGTGTGTGTGTGTGTGTGTGTGTGTGTGTGTGTGTGTGTTTGTGCGCGAGCGCTTGTGTCTGTGTGTGTCTGTGTGTGTCTGTGTGCGCGCGCACACGTTTACCTCGGGGCCTTCGAAAAACACAACCCTCTCTCTAAGGTAATCTAAAGACACTGTTATGGCCAAGAGTCAGGCCTCATTCCCTCTCCATCTCAGTTTGTCCTAACTCTGGCTGTCATTCATAGAGGTTGATACTTTCTGACTCTACTCTAGTTTGTTTTTCTGTGCCGCAGAAGAGCTGGTCTAAGATGGCACTGCCCACATGAAATAAAAGGTAAAAACTTCAATGGCAATACAAGTACTATTAGGTCTTTGTATAATAAATGGGTCACTTTCATAACATGGGTCATTCAATTTAGCATTCACACACATTTCATGTACAATATTTATATGTTTTAATATATGGAATGGAACGTGCATGTCAGCATTTTTGCATGCCCACATATAGGTGTATGTCATTTTGTAACATATGAATAATTTTATTTATATATATCTTTTCCCTATGTGTTGGCCCTATGTGGTGTCTGTCCTAGCTCTGTCAGCCAGTCATTAGATTGTGTTACACTTGGTTGTCACTTTTATCCAAAGCGGTTTACAGTCATTTACAGTTATTTCAGTTATTTACAGGGTATTGGTTACAGTCCCTGGAACAATGTGGGGTTAGCTGCCCTGCTCAAAGGCACTTAAGCCATGGACAGAGCTGTAGGATAGGATTCGGACCTAAGGGTGAGATTTAAACCTACAACCCTCTGATCCAAGACCTTAAAGGGCGGGTTATGCTTCCTACTTGTGCCACAGAGTGAGCTTGTCGCAGCCATGATGCAGTTCATTTTGGTTAATGCCCTGTTTTGAAGCACGGTCTGCGCGATGTCATTCCACGCTGAAACTGCCTTCAATACAAAGAGTAAACTAGACGTGTCGGTTGTTTTTTAGCATCACAGACTCGACGAGAATGAAAATGAAACATTAAATCTTTATATCACGTGCATGTTTGATCGCACTGGCAGCCACAGTGGTAGTTTGGAACAAAGAAGTGGCTCATTTGTCGAGGACGAAGCGGAATGTTTCCTCGACCTCGGAACCACTGTTCAACTGTCCAAATAACTTCAGCGTCGTAACTTGCAAGCGCATGTGTTGTCTTTGGTTCGTGTAAATAAATCAAACAACAAAGCACGGGCAACTTATTTAATGAAGAGCTCACAGTCCGTAGACCGACGAAGGTTAGAACAAGGAAGTAGCGCTTGTTCTCGACTCGAGGACAGAGCAGGCTGGTCGAGAGGACCAATCAGAGACCTATTTTCGCCCTTTCACGCCGTCGCTCCCTGCGTCGAGACACAATTTTGGGGAGGTGCCCCAGAGTACCTGCGTGATGGGGGGGGCTTGTAGCAACCCAATGTAAGTAGGCTGCCGGATGTGAGTGCCCGGATATCCGCCCGAGTATTTGCATGCATTTGCATTCATTTCCACCATCAGGAATGCTTTGCGGTACCACGGCTACCCGATGTGAGTCGCGCTGTGTCGCCTGACTGTCCCTTCTATAATATGATTGTAGCCTACCGTAACAACTCGGCCTCGGATCCGCCGCAAATATCCACAACACCACCACGGGTCCTCAGGTGTTGTGACCGTTTTAGGATATTTTTTTTCATATCCAATACTTGCACATTAAGAGTGATTAAGAGTAATTCCATCATGGATGGTTAAACGATATGTCGTGTAAACAGTTATCCTGAGTGTCCGTGTCTTTTTGGAGATCGGAGGCTTGATGAGCAAAGAGATGGGAGAGAAATTAGTTGTGCGCGCACACACCTCTGCACAATATCCACCGGACACGAAGTTACTGGCTCCAATATTTCAGCGCCCCGTTTGATTCTGTACTGACACTTTTAAGTTTACGTAGCACAATCAAATTAATAGGCTATGTCTAAATTATAGGCTCTAGTCTCCAATGTGCCTGGTTTCACGTGTTGTTGGCATCACTAAATAATCTGCACAATATGTGACATAACTTTTCGAGTGCTACATTTAGACCGGGTAAAGTATCGAGCATGGTCTGTCCACTCCCTTCAATAATATTAAGAGTGTCCCGTAACAACTCGGTCTCGGCCCCCACCAAGATGGTCCTCTGATGTTGTGACCGTTTTAGGATAGGACACAGGACTGATAATATAAAAAGGTCCTGATATTTTTGTAGACATTAGACGAAATTGTGGGCCAGTATCTAAGAAAGAAAAAAAAACAACATTGGTCCCTGAGGACTGTCGGCCCACTGGGAAATGCCCTGTGTGCCAGACTATGGATCCAAGGCCTGGTTGACTCTCCCTGTACTCTAAGTTTGCTTTAGTGGGCTGCAGCGGAGCCGGGCAGGGCTGGCATCGTGACATTGTAATGAGAGGGCACAGGCCTGCGATTTGGCTTGCAGCAGCCAGAGCTCATTGTTTGCTCGGACACACACCTGCAGTCTACTGCAAACAAGGACATCGCCACCCCCTCCCTCCCTCCCTACCCCAAACTCTCCCTTGCTTAAAACAAACACACACTCACACATGCACGCAGTCATGCACGCGCGCGCAAACACGCACGCACACACACACTGCTGAGGGGTAGTGCATGTAGTAGACACACACGGGCACAGATNCACACACGCACGCACGCACGCACGCACACATGCACGCACAAACACGCACGCACGCACGCACGCACGCACGCACGCACGCACGCACACACACACACACACACACACACACACACACACACACACACACACACACACACACACACACACACACACACACACACACACACACACAGAAATGCCACTGACCTCCTTGAAATGACACTCGACTAGGGCCACTCAGCCTGACTCACCTCCGTCCACGTCCTCGCTCCCAAAGTGGTTTCGGTAGAAGAGCATGAGCTCGATCTTGTAGCATTTGTACAGAGTGACCAGGAAGATGAGCAGCAGCAAAATGGCTCCCAGACCCCCGGCCAGCTCCACTGTGTACATAAGCTCTGCTGAGAAGGAGAGAAACAGGTAGAATAGAGGAGAGGAGAGGAGAGGAGAGGAGAGGAGAGGTGAGAAGAGGAGAGGAGATGAGAGGAGAGGAGAGGAGAGCAGAGAGGGGGGAGGAGAGGAGAGGGACAGAGGAGAGGAGAGAGTAGGAGAGGAGAGGAGAGGAGAGGAGAGAAGCGGAGAGGAGATGAGAGGAGAGGAGAGGAGAGGAGAGCAGAGAGGGGGGAGGAGAGGAGAGGGACAGAGGAGAGGAGAGAGTAGGAGAGGAGAGGAGAGGTGAGAAGATGAGAGGAGAGGAAAGTAGAGGAGAGGAGAACAGAGGTGAGGTGAGGTGAGAAGAGCGGATGAGAGGATAGGAAAGGAGAGAGATGGAGGGAGGGATTGAGAGAAGAGGAGAGGAGAAGAAAGGAGGAAGGACGAAAAGGAGGGAAATCAGTAGAATAGAGGACAGCAATGAAGGAGATCAAGAGAGAGAGAGAGAGAGAGAGAGAGAGAAAACAATAAGAAAAGTAGGAAATTTGCAAATAGGTAGAATAGAGGACAGAAAAAGAGAAAGAGCAAGAGTTTGAGAGAGGAGAAAGGGGGGAGAGGAGGAGGAAAAGGGACAAAACATGATGAAAAAAGAAGGGCAAAATGTGAGATATTTGCGTATTCTAATAATAATTCCCTCTGCTACATGCATTAACAATACAAGATAACACTACAAACAACAGGCGTGTTAATTGAAAGGTCACGCAATCATAACCGTCCCCAGTGTGTGTCGAATGTTTGCTTGGTCAGAGCTAGTTAAAATGATAAGGTGCAGTTGTTGACATTTTCACAGTGAAAACAGGAGAGAAGGGACGATGATAACCAACGCCAGGGAACCCGACAGGAACGGACAAATGGGTCAGTGGTCCTAGGCCCAGAGGGGGGGGAGGGTGTCTAAATTGAGGTTTCATTACATTGCATGTATTGGATGGGGGACCCTTTCAGATTACTGTCCTGTGCCTGGCAAAAGTTGTAAGCGGGCCTGTGCGAGGCTATTGCACTGGAAAACACACAAAAACATCTTCCATTCGATAGGGAGAAAAAAACAAACAAAAAAAGCAATGAGGGCCTCGGGGATATTGAATGAGAAAGTTGATGGACAGAATTTTTTTTCCCCCTCTGTGCGAGAGAAAGAATATGGCGAAAAATAGAAAACAAAAAAACAAAAGAAGAA